>NW_026943408.1:0-227590 GCF_024139115.2 Armigeres subalbatus | reverse complement strand
CCCGAAGAAATCCAAACATGTTTCATAGAAAGATCGTTATTATATTGTAGACGTTATCCTGAAAAACAAAAAACGCCAAGGAATAATATCGCAGAGCAATATCGTAAGGCTAAGAAAAAGAGGATAAAGCTATATTTTCATTGAACTAAACGGATGAGTGAATCGAATTTTGATCTCATCTGATTTAAAAATTCAAGAAAAGGAGGAAATATCAAATACCGTGATGTGCCTAATTTCGCGCACGCCCCAACTTTGCGCATTACAAAATCATTTATTTTTTCAAAATTTAGATACCAGTCAAAATTGAAAAAATTGGAGGATTACAATTATTGTTAAATGTTTTTCACGAAAGAATTTGAAAAACAAACTAGGTTTAGTACACTAAATAAAATTATTTCAGTTTGGTCCTCCTATCGACCGCCATATTTGCATAACAAATTATTTTACTGTACAAAAGTGGCTACTTTTGGAAATATTTGTATCCATTATGCTCTGTTGGATATGTTTATTCGTCATTACTATTGAAAAGTGTGAAATTTTATGTATTTTGTGTTCATTTTCATTTTCATTTCGCTTTGTGCGCGAAATTAGGCGTATAAAGGTGCCTAATTTCGTTTATTGTTGTTGCGTAGTTTCATTTGCAACATTCTTATGAAACATAGAATAAAATATAATGCACAGGACAGTTTTACACTGAATAGAACTCGAAGAGTTCATTCCCATATGCTTTTTATCTAATTTTCAGGCGGATAACCACCGACATCACCTAATGTTGACTTGAAAAATCTTATAGCATCTTATGCAATGGCTATCGAATCCGATGTGTAAAATTATGCTAAACTTAAGTCGAGGATAAAACTACAGCAGCTTTTCCGATAATGTATATAATATTTAAGATGTCTTATATGAAACACATATTTGAAGATGTCCTATGTAAGAGATAGCGGAATTTAGGACTTTCATACACAAACTTTTTTATACACCAGCTAAACATTGCTCATACAATGCCTTTTTTCCTAAAATACGGTTTATATTTCAGAAGAAAACGATATATTATGAATTATAACTTGTGTCAACTAAAATTCATGAAGTAAAATCTAAGCAAAGCTCCAGAGGGTCGAAATACAGGGGCATACCATTTCGACTAAAGAATAAGTCAGTGACGGCTGTCTGATACCGTTATCTGCATATTTTGTACAATGGATGCATGCTTCTATTGGTCAACTGATTATATTTCACCAAACCAATAACGATATTCAATTCCAAACATGAGCGAAGTTATGAACATTTTGCGCGAAATTAGGAACTATCCTATTTTCATGCGCGAAATAAGGAGCATGCAACGGTTTTAGATTCATATCGCAATTCTTTTAAAATAGCAGCAAAGTTTGCATATAACACTTTTTGAGAACTTAGAATCCTTCTACTACGTGATGCAGTAGCAAATGTTCCCAAATGGCCACTACATGTTTTCAATGAACGTTTTAACTTTGTCAGATCTTAAGTTCCAGAAATTAGGGTACTTAACGGTATAATAATAAAATTACCTTGCCCGGTCCAGCTGAAGCAGTTGATGTCTTGAATTTCAGCAGTTATGCAGTGGCCACTTGTCCTACAGGATTACCTTTGCTCGAGTGTGCCATTACATCGACATTTCCTTTGTACACTCCTTTTTCACCGCCATCAACCAGATTCATCGAGCGCGAAGCAGCCTGAGAAGTTACGAACAGAACGACGAACAAACGTAGAATCTGCTCCCCTTTGGCACAATGCGTCCTTCGATCGTTTCAGGTGCTTGGTGCCGATCTGGAAACCGTGCATTGCCTGGATGGCGGCCTGCGCCGAGGCCACATTGTCGAACGACACGAAGCCGAAGCACTTGAACAGGTTGGTTTGCTTGTCGATGAACACCTTGGCGGACAATTACGTTGCCGGAAGGGACCTTCGATCTGCTTCTCAGCGGCTGCGGTCACTGCCTGTGCCATCGTAGGATTAGGATTAGATAATGCGTTGTGGTGAATTCTGCTGCCGCAGGGCTTACCGCTTGTAGTTGCTGCACTTGCTGCAGCCACGTCAGTGACGGACGGCGAGATAGCTCCCGCCGCCAGGAACCGCATCTGCTGCTGTGCAGAGTTTGGATGGGGACCGGTCAGAGGCGTCACCGATTGCGTGATTGGCTGGTTGATGTCGGCTATGTTCTACAGGTTCGTCTGCATCTGCTGCATCCGTTTGGCATCCTTGTCCTTTGCGTACTTCGGCAAACTTACAACCAGCGGAGCCGAGCAACCACCTATGGCTCTGCGTGATTTGCGTGCAACGTACATATGGGCCGATCGTCACCAGTTTTGGTGTTTGGTTTTGTAACGAAATCAGTCTTTGCTCTATTCGGATGAATCCCGCAGCACCATACACTCCTCAGACCGAAATAATGACCGCAAAACGGATGCCTCGTTCTTCTCGTACTTTTTACTAAGCATTCTACAAACAGTTTTCATTCGCTTTCATTCACCATCGGCAGGTTTTATTTGGATCGGATGATGTATCCCCGCAAGTGTTGCCCTTGATGTTGTGCAGTGCATACCGGTCCTTATGTTTTGCTTTTTCTCCAAATCAACCAAACAATCCGTTTTTCTTAAAAAAATCAACAGGATGTCAAGTTGTTGCTGTGTGGTATTCAAGACGGAGCAAATGTCAACCTGTCATTTTCTGACTCTCGAGCAAAGGACATGCCAGATTGCTTCAACACATCAATTCTGTAGATTAACTCAAAAAATTTGCTAGCCCTATTTCGGCGCTCATCCACAATCCTAGATAACAACAAGACCACTAAACGTCAAAATTAATAGTTACGTGTCTTGTTATATCCCAATTTTCATGAAAATCTAAAAACGAAAGAGATTCTGCAAGCACGGTGCCCCATACAGAATTCCACACTCCTCAAAAAGGCAATTAGCTATTGCTATTCATATTTTTGACAGTAACTGTTTCCAACACTGAGATTACCATTTCTGTGCATTTTATTTATTGACCTTTTATTGATTTAACATAGAATCAGTTTGATATTGCGGACTTCTCAATTTTTAGAACAACTATTTTAAAGACGGAAATGCTCTGATGACAATCCGTCACTACGAAACAAGTAAGGATAGTGCTGGGCCGAGCCCAACACAGTGCTCAAATCGGATTGCTTTGCAAAGGTGGTTAAGAGTAAGATTGTACAGATAGAGTAGAAAACTTAATCCTTTCTACTGATTACACCTGTTGGAGTGAATCTAGTTAGTATTATGTAACTGGTAGCTTAGTTTTCTCAAATTTATGCAGATCTCTCTTCAGGTGATTAAATTTTCATCGCTTAGGAGATCATCTGGATCATTGTAAATTAGAGCTGGCGGTGCCAGAGTTGTGGTAATGTTCGTTCTCCAGCAATTTTGACGTAATTAGTTCATTCCTAATTAGGCCAGTACAGAAGTTAAACAAAACCCTATTTTGATGCTGAAATTAAATTAAAGCAACCAAGAAAGTCCCCTGTATCGTTATTATAATCCATGCTTGGTTCTACAAAATCTTGGAATATCTAATCCTGGTGTTATTTCATGAATTTATCTAGAAATGCTTCGGAAAGTCTTCCATAAAATATTTAAAATAATTGTATAGGAAATACTCCTGTGAATTATTTCCTCACAAGGTCATACATAAATTTATACCTTCAATTTTTTTTTTTGGGAATTCCTTCGAAAATTCTTCTAGGGTATTTCATTAAAAATTAGCTCCAGGAATTCATTTTAAATTCTGACAGGACTTCTTTTTAAAATTCTCCGCAAATGATTTCAGAAATTGTTATCGAAAAACTCGCTAATCTCCGAAAAATTCCTTTCGGAAATTTCTAGTGTAGGAAAACCAAGTTCCGCAAGGAATTCTTCTAGAAATTCGTTCAGAAATTCTAAGGATTTTTCAATGAAAATCTTCCAAAAGTCCTTTTTTGTAATATTTTCAGAAATTCCTACAGGAATTCCTTTCAGAAATAATTTACCATTTAATCAGAGCAATCACTACAGCGAAAATTATATTTTCTTCTAAAATTTATCCAGCTAGAATTTCCTCTGAATAGAAAAAAGAAATGTTTTTTAGGAATGGATGAAAAAATTTAAGACGAAACTCTAAGTGAATATCCGAACGAATTCACAAAAAGAATTTCTAAGGGATTTTCTTTGTAAAAGAATTTTCGAAATTCTCAACCTTCAGGGACTCGCATGGTCCTGGATCGGTCACGCAGTTCCGTTTCTGCTGTAAGCGACAAGAGAGCTTTTTTCGGAGGTAAGTTGTACTTTTTTACAACGGTGCGAGTCCTGGAAGAATAAATTTCTTCGCGAATTTTTGGAGTATTCATTGCTAAAAATTCTTTCGAATCTCCTCCAGCTTCAAGAATCCTCACGAACTTACTCCAAAAATAAACCCTGAGAATTCATGGGAAATTCTCCAGATATTCTTCATTTGAAAGTTCAATAATTTGGAAATTCTCTTCAGAACTTTCTTCAGAACTGCTCTCCAGCATATTTTTGTTTAGAAAACCTAACCGCGGAGTTTCTTATATGGATTTTTAGAATTTTCAGAGGATTTTCCGTAGAAACTTTCGAAGGAACTTCTGGAGAAACTCTCACAATGGATTTTCCGGAAGTATTCTGGAAGCAATGTTCAAAGGAAATTATTTGGAATTCGGTGGAGGCCCCGGAAAGTATTTCTGAAGTTGAATTTACCAAATGATTTTTAGAAGAGATTTTCTAAAGGAAAAACCTGAACGGATTTTCAAAAGTATTCCTAAAACACTTTCTGAGAAAATTTCTAAAGAAATTTTTTGGATGTAGTTTCTGAAAAAGAATTCCTTGTCTAACTTCCGGATGAATTCCTGAAGGAATCTTTTGAAAGAATTCTACGATGGAAGCGTCTAATGGAATTTCCTAGAGAAATGCCTCAGTGTAATGCAAAAGACGAGCCAATTCTAGAATCCGCGAAAACGTAAGCGATCTGTTTATATCGCATCGCTTACGTTCGCAAATCGATTGCAACGATACTGTAAAGCTTATTCGGCTCGAATTTGGCGAATCGATCGATGCGACCACTGACGAGCATATGCTGGTCTTATGCAAAAGTCACTCCAGGAACCTTCCATTAGGTTCTATATTAACAGTTTGTAAAAAAACTCCTGATCAATCTCACCCAGCGTTGGTGGTGCCTTTTCGCATTTAGTTGGAGACACCTAAACCTTATATGGGGTTTATATGGTCCGATGTACAATTTTCTTTCATAACTTTTAAACGCAATGACCGATAGTTATAAAATTCAATAGTGATCAACGAGGCTTTTGTCCCCTGTCGAATCAAAAACTTGTTACAGGTGAGAAAAATCGGCTGAGGATTACTTTCATACGAAATGTTGTCTCAATGTTTTTTTATAGCTTTTGTGCAGCACACATACGCACACACATACACATGGCCACATACACACGACATGACAGACAGATATTATGCAAAGTTTCAGCTTCTGTCGAGCTGAGTCGATTGGTATATAATACTATGGGTCTCTAGAGGCTTCGGCATAAAAAAGTTCGCTTTTCGGAGTGAAATAGATAGCTTTCGGTACACAACTTTGTTGTACGAGAAAGGCAAAAGCATTACGTTGAAGCAAGGATAGGCCATACAATAAGGTCCGTCCAGCCAGAATAAATCCTCAATTCAGTTTTGGTCTCCGGACCAAGTAAGTTAACTTCGGTCTTTAAATGTGACTAGTGATTATCACACCATCCTTCGTCCTCGTGGTGCCAAGAAGATCAACCCAACAAGTAGAAATACAGTAGGACCATTACGCTTAAAGGTTTCTCCAGATATTTCTTTTGAGAATTACGTCTGACTTTCCTCCAGGAAAATTTAATTTTCTCTCATCTGTGTGTTCTTATATTTATAGGTAGTGGTAGAAATAAATTAAGAAAAATTATTATTATTAAATTAAAAATCACAGTTATACTCCAATTGAAATTAAAAGTAACTCCTTAAAAAATCAGTGGATTTCCGCAGAAATTTCCAAATTTCAGAAGTTTCATTACCTACGATCCGGTAGATCCGTAGAAAGCACTCAATTCCGTGAATCTACGGAAATTTCCTGTAGATCTGGCATCGCTGCTCTCGAGAGTCAGAGCGAGAAAGAGAAAGTTATTCGAAATTCGATCGAAATAAAATATTGTTTTGTTCTTTTTCGCCTTCACAGCGTAGATAATAAAACGTCAAAATGATTCCGACATGAAATAGTTTTGTTGGTGTTAGTAAAAATTGCACACCATTGAACACAAGCAAGAAGTTTTCGGAGAAGGGCTAATCTTGCTGCGCCTGGATTTATCGAGCGCTCGTGTTATAAAACCGAATGCTGCTCAGTTTCGAATTGTGGTCTTGGGAGCAACATAACCTTTGTTTTCTCTGGAGAGCATTTTCATACCTGAAAATAATCATATGTGATAACTTTTTGAATATTTACTTTCATTTTTTTGCGAAGTTCAACCGTTTTGAAATTCAATAGTGAACAAAAAAGAAAATATTCTCCATCGAATGCAACTTTTTGCGGTACAATTGGATTAAGAAGGTTTAGTACTAGAAAAAGTTGGCTATCGTTTTAGTGTGCACAGCACATACGTGCATACACACACACGGGACACACACACGGACAGACATGGTGACATTTGCTCAGTTCGTCGAGCTGAGTCGATTGGTATATAACACTATTGCGGGTCTACGAGTCCTCTAGAAAAAGTTCCCGTTTTCGGAGTGAAATGATAGCTCCTTTTCGGTACACAACTTTTGTTGGTACGAGAAAGGCAAAAGGCGTCTTACTTATCATTCTCCATTTTCTCTTCTCTACTGTCAAAAAATGAGAAGCGCGAAATCAGTAACTGAGATGTCTCACAACTCACTTTTCACAGTGAGCAGTTCTTTGAAATGAGGAAAGAGAAGTGAGACGTCTCTTTTCGCACTCCCTCATTTCTTCACTCGCTGTAAAAAGTGAGTAATGAGATGTCTCACTACCCACTTCTGCACTACTCACTTTCAGGAGTAAGAGGTGAGAATGAGAAAAGCAGGAAGTGAGACGTCCCACTTCTCACTCCCTCATTCATCACTTCGATATAAAAAAGTGAGAAGCGTAAAGTGAATAGTGAGACGTCTCCACTTCTCGCTTCTCATATTTTGACTTCACTCAGTAGAAGGTGAATAGTGAGATGTCTCACTACCCACTTCGCACTACCTCACTTTTCACAGTGAGAAGAGAAAATGAATAAGAAGCATAAGACGTCTTTCTTCTCATTCCAAATTTCCTCACTTTCCAAATGAATTATTCAAATATATGTCCTATTCGGCCAAATGGACTCTTTTCGGGCCAAATGTCCTATTAGACCAAATGACCCTTTCGGCCAAAACGACCCTTTCGTCCAAAATGACCCTTTCGGCTAAATGACCCTTCCACCCAAAATGATCCTCTCGGACAAATAACACTTTCGGCCTAATGATCCTTTCGGCTTGATAATTCTTTTCAACTAAATGACCCTTTTCGGCTAAACGACCCTTCCGGCCTGATGGTCTGTTCGGCTAAATGGTACATTAGGCAAAACAACTTTCGGCCTAGTGGCATTCGGCAAATGGCTTTCGTCCGAATGGATTTCGGCCAAATGACCCTTCCCCTAAAAATGAGGTTGAAACCAGCTCACATTTTGTTGAAATTATTAAATAGTTTTCTTCGTATACACTTGTAATGACAGGCATATAAAAGCTTTCAATTAATAACCCATACAGCTACCAGTTCCCAAAATTAATGTATAACAAAATCAAGCCATATATGGCAAATCAGTTCAAATTGTGCTTCTGGAACAGAGGATAACAATAACAATAAACAAAAAACAATAAACAATAAACAATAAAAAAAAAACAATAAACAATAAACAATAAACAATAAACAATAAACAATAAACAATAAACAATAAACAATAAATAATAAACAATAAACAATAAACAATAAACAATAAACAATAAACAATAAACAATAAACAATAAACAATAAACAATAAACAATAAAACAATAAACAATAAACAATAAACAATAAATAATAAACAATAAACAATAAACAATAAATAAACAATAAACAATAAACAATAAACAATAAAACAATAAATAATAAACAATAAAATAATAAACAATAAAACAATAAATAATAAACAATAATAAAACAATAAACAATAAACAATAAACAATAAACAATAAACAAATAAACAATAAATAATAATAAACAATAAATAATAAACAATAAACAATAAACAATAAATAATAAATAATAAACAATAAACAATAAATAATAAAATAATAAACAATAAACAATAAATAATAAACAATAAACAATAAACAATAAACAATAAACAATAAAACAATAAACAATAAATAATAAACAATAAACAATAAACAATAAATAATAAATAATAAAACAATAAACAATAAAACAATAAACAATAATAAACAATAAATAATAAACAATAAACAATAAACAATAAACAATAAACAATAAACAATAAACAATAAACAATAAACAATAAACAATAAACAATAAACAATAAACAATAAACAATAAACAATAAACAATAAACAATAAACAATAAACAATAAACAATAAACAATAAAACAATAAACAATAAACAATAAACAATAAACAATAAACAAAAAACAAAAAAACAAAAAAACAAAAAAACAATAAACAAAAAACAATAAACAATAAACAATAAACAATAAACAATAAACAATAAACAATAAACAATAAACAATAAACAATAAACAATAAACAATAAACAATAAACAATAAACAATAAACAATAAACAATAAACAATAAAACAATAACACAATAAACAATAAACAATAAACAATCAACAATAAACAATAAACAATAAACAATAAAACAATAAACAATAAACAATAAACAATAAACAATAAAACAATAAACAATAAACAATAAACAATAAACAATAAACAATAAACAATAAACAATAAACAAATAAACAATAAACAATGAACAATAAACAATAAACGATAAACAATAAACAATAAACAATAAAGATGATATCCGGCTTGACGTGCTATTAGACCAATTGGTATTCGAACAAATGGCCTCCGCCGAATGACTTACAGCGCTTCTTGTTCTCGTTTGAACGAAAAAATCATAAAGGCTTTGGCTGAAAAATTCCCTAGCTTAGCTTTTGGATTGACTGTACCCATCGTAGTTAAGCTAGTCGTAATTGACCGACAAACCACAAACAATACATAGCTCACCTATTGAATAGTTTTCGAACTATAAAACTATTCTCGCTGTACATGCTTCGGAATTTCTTTAATTAAAGACCAATAACGATGCTGGCCACGTCCTCACAGTCAATTAGGGATACGGGGAGGAAAATTAGTTCGACACTCATTGCTACAGGACAACGAGGAGTCCTCTGCATCTCCAAGGAGCGCACTGAAAGGTATAGTTGGGAAAGAAATATATTGGAAGTCGCCTTGGTAAGCGACTAATTATTTCTTTTGAACGTCACCATATTCATGATGATACAAAAACGTAAAAGCAACCCATGTCTTACGTATTTTCCCGAATTTTCGATATCTTATCTACTTCGCGACGACTGAAACACGCACTGCACAACGCTTGCTTGATGGCTACTCCGAAAAAACACGCACTGAACTGATTAACTTTATTACCGGCCGCGCAATGCAGAACACAATATTTTTTTTGTGATTTTTTTTTGATTCCCTTGAAAGTTTCTAAAATTTTCTTTAAGAAATCCATGGAGAAGTGTCGTTTGACCGAAGCCCAACTAGCGGAAAATAATTTGCCCGAATGTGTCGCACGGCTGAATAGACCATTAGGCCAAATAGGTCATTTTGCCAATTAGGTCACTTGGTGGAATAGTTCTTATGGTCGAAAAGGTCATTTGGCCTAAATGACATATTAGACCGAATTAGACCGAATAGGTAACACTTCTCAGCCAATTTTTCTTACTGCGAAAAGTGAGAAGTGCGATGTTAGACGCATGAGGCCTCACACTCGCTCCCTCATTTCTCATTTCTTCCTATTCCAAGTTGCCCTGTTTGCCAAACGACCATTAAGGTCAAACGGCCCTTTCTGCTAAATAACCGTTTCGGCCAATAGACTTAATCAGCCAAATGACTTATTCGGTGAAACAACCTGCTCGGCCAAATGACCTTTTCATGCCAATTGACTTTCGGCCTAATGATCTGTTCGGCCAAATGGTATATTCGGCCAAACAACTTTTGACCCAGTGGTCTTCTGCCAAATTGCATTTGACCGAATGGTTTTTTGCCAAACGGCCCGTACCAGAAATCCACATTTTGAACAATTTCCTAATGAATATCAGGAAAATATCCCGTAAAAAGTCCATAACGTATTCTGGAAAACCTTTGAGACTTTTCCCCAGATATTTCGAAAAATGTTCTGAAGCATTTCGAAGAATTTTCTGTGCAAATTTGGAATAATGTTATGAGGAATTTCCGAAGGTTTCCTTGTTAGAAATTACGAAGAGCTCCCTTCGAAATCTGAGCTTCACCTCGTTGGAAATGCTGAAAATTTTCCTACGGAAATTTCGAAGAAATTTTGCCGAAATTCCAAACAATTTATTCTAGAAATACCTCACATTTTCATCTTTAAATTTCAAACAATTTTCTATGGGAATTACAGAGCTTTGTTTGAAAAATCTATAGAGTTTCCCGTGAAAAACTTCCAAAGCATTTCCTATGAAAAATCCTAAAAAAATCAAATGGAATATTTTGGAACAACATTAAAGAATTAGTATGTTGTAAATATCCAGAAAATATGATATCATTCTGCGGAAGGTTGCAAAGTTAATATATCGTTGTATCTTGTCATGCTATACGACATGCAGAATATCCGTTTCGATCACCGGTCTACACAATTCCTCCATTCCTATCTGAGTAATCATGTCGTCGTTGACGATTCTTCTCCAGCTGTGCTTCTTTCGCTTCCTTCTCGTCGTCGGGTTGCCCTTCGTGTGGGCAGATTGAAAATACTTGCCCTCAGATTGAAAATACTTGCAATAATTGGCTGCCGGTGGTGGTTCCCAGCTCGTTGGTGGTGCCTCAGCGGTAGAAAGTAGTGACTCGATGCCCACTTTTCCACATGTTCTATCGTGCCCAGCACCACGACATCGTTGATTGGGGCTAATTGGGCCCACTAAGGCTCATATCTAGCCGGGCGCATCGTCAGGTCTGTTTAAAGTCCCATCTAACACCAGGACTTTGGCTAGGGGGCTCTGAGCGGCACATGGTCGCTTTTACCCGGCAGAAGCCATGAACAGAAAAACAAAACATGATATGGACTTGATTGATATAAGAGATAAAAGAAAAGGCAACAATATCAAAATGAGCCGAAATATCATTTAAAATATCAAGATATGCTAGGGATAAGAACAAACTAATGACACGTGATATCGATCACTTATTACAAATAACATATCTTGATATTCTTATGATATTGTAGTGCAAAATATTGATATTGTCGTCTGATCTTTTATCTCTTATATCAATCATGTCCATATCTCATTTTGCTATCTTATCAACATTTGATATCATTGAGCTATTTTCGTCTACTCGGGTAGTGTGTTGAGATGATAACATTCTTTTTCAATTAGAAAGGCGAATATTGTTGAAAATAGCTTCGCTCACAATAAATATTTAGTCGTTTACCAAAGTGATTTCCCACGAACTACATTCTCAACTAACCAACTATTCCTTTCCCGTGTCGCTCACGGAAATGCAGAGGATTTCTTGGTCTCTTGTAGCAATGTCGAGCTAATTTTCCTTTCCTAGTCCTAAATTGACTGTGAGGATGTGACTGCATCGTCATTGGTATTGAATTAATGAAACTCCAAAGCATGTACAGTGAGAACAGTTCTCTAATCCCAAGAAGACTATTTAATTGGTGAGCTGTGCATATTCGTTATTTCTCTTCCAATCACGACTAACAACTATGATGTGTACAGTTAATCAAGCTAAGCTAAGTTAAAAATGCAAATATTGTTCATATGTTTTCTCATTTTAACTTATTTCATGCATTTACGAATTTTAATAAGAATTCATTGAGGTAAACAAGCGATCCGGCTATCTAAAATGAAATTGTTTTAAGAATAATATCTACCAATTCTTTATTTTTATAACCACCGCAAAACAAAAACTTCCAGTCAAAGGTTTTTCTCATATGAATGATGTTCCTGCCTTATCAATTTGTCCAATCAGTAACCAATAATCGTGTTGTTTCCTAACGAACTACATATCTCGAAAACGACAACGCACAATGCAAATGAATTCCTGAAATTATGAAATCAATTGTGATTGGCCATTATCTTCATATCATGAAACGACAGTAATGCCCCCATCGCACATCCGGCCACATGCCATCAATCTTCCCTGAACCAAAATGCATCTCATAAATACATGATGCTTTTTCAGACATCTGAGAAAACTTCCGCTCTAATCAACGCTACCGCACCATCCATCAAATAAAATTGCGGATACAGAAAAACACCCAAAATGGACCGAAAAGTCGAGAGCAATTGTGACATGGAAATTTCTTCTCCCGACCAATCATTGTCATCGGCATCGATCGATCGTTTAATCGAATGCAACGGAAAACTTACCTTTTATTCGCCCATCACAGGGGCAACTTGATTTGACCGGGCAGAGCAAGTCGATGTCCTCCTACGGACGATGCATGTTGGCCAGACTGGTCCGATAAAATCTCAGTCGTGGACTTTTGTGTCTCAACCAGTGCTGGCAAGATCTTCCCACTTCATTTCAGATGATCTTTGCGATGTCTTTCAGATGCACTTCACATTTCCTTCAAACTATTTAAATATCCAAACTTGATTCCAGCAGTGATGCTTAAGAAATGCCCACGGAGCGTTTCACCAACGCCAAGTGATAATATCGCAGGTCAGCAGGAGTGCGTCGGTGCATCGACGCTGCGTTATTGCATTTTCCGATGCCCACCTGCGTCTTTTCAATAAACGTGCACGCAGAATAGGCATCGAGCCTCTCTTTGGTTGATATAATGGAACAATGAAGTCCGCAGTTTTTACTTAATATGGAGCGTAGTCGATTGTAAACAGATGCAAATCTCTTCCAGAAAAAGTATCAAATGCTCTAAATTACTAACAATGATGGTGCATCTAATCAGCAATGAATTAAATGCCAATAGCTCTTAGCTTGAGTTTGATTGACGACCTCATTTGTTAGGGTGACACTGGCGCCTGCCACGAGTTAATGCGGAATTTGCTGGAATTTTTGGGTTAGGTTCGAGGGGCAGAGTTTCGTCTTGATTGACAAGCAGCAGCCATATGACTACCAGGCCGGTTATAACAATGAAGGTGCATTTAATCAGCATTAAATTCAATTCCAATAGATCTTAGCCTACAAAAAAACAAAATAGGTAAATAAACATAATCGCTAGATAATGCAGCTACGCCATTCCGTTCTTTGCAATGAAGACAAAACTTTTTCAACCGTAAAAATAATAAAATTATCGCAGCACAAACTGGAAAAAGTGCCTCTCTCACATTGGAACCAGTCTTATTCTGGCTTGCATCAAACGAATCGATTTGCCTTAACGATGACAAGCTTTTTACGGTGATATGACGACGACAACATCGATGATAACCATTGGGTTTCAAGTGGTGTGGTCTGTGTCGAAGACGCATCAATCATTTCGCTGTCGAATTGTGTTTCGGTGACTATTGCGATGAGTTGGATACATGCTGGTCGTCAATAATAGTACGTGGCTTTCCGATGGAAAGTTAAATACATACGCATGAGTGTTGGTGACATTTATTCCAAAATCTGAGTTACTGCTGGAAAATGAAGATTGATTGAAACGTTTGTACATGGAGCAAGGTTACCGGCAGTTTTCGCTAACTGGATGTAACAGAGAATAACGATGTTTGGAGACTTGATGAGGTTTCAAATACTCAAGGCATTGTCTTATGAAACCTATAGCCTTTATCCAGCTGATCCAGGGTGATCTATTTTCACTTGGAAGCATTTTAATGGTCATCAATAGAAAGTATCGTAAAATTACCATTTCTGCATCCGCACATCCTTTTGTCAGGTTTTCGGTTTTTACCTGACAAGTGAAGAATTTATTCCTAAATGAAACGTGAGTACGACAGTTACCCGCTTCAAAATCATCATGGGAGATTTAAACGCTCAGGTTGGCAAAGAAGAGGAGTTTAGAGTGACTATTGGGAAGTTCAGCGCTCACTGGCTGACGAACGAAAAACGGCCCACGTCTAATTGATTTTGCTGCCTCCTCGAATGCGGCCATTCGCAGCATCTACTTCCAACATAGCCTTCCGTATCGGTACACCTGGAAATCACCACTTCAAACAGAATCACAAATCGACCACGCTCTGATTGATGGACGGCACTTCTCCGACATTATCGACGTCAGGACATATCGTGAGGCTAACATCGACTCCGACCACTATCTAGTGATGGTTAAACTGCGCCCAAAACTATCCGTCATCAACAATGTTCGGTACCGACGACCGCCGCGGTACGACCTAGAGCGACTGAAGCAACCGGAAGTCGGCACTGCATACGCGCAGCATCTCGAGGCAGCGTTGTCAGAAGACAGTGAGCTCGATGAGGCCTCTCTTGAGGTCTGCTGAAATATAGTCAAAGCAGCCATTAACGACTCAGCGGAGAACAACGTCGGGTATATGGGACGAAGTCGACGTAACGATTTGTTCGACGAAGAGTGCACACAGATTCTAGAGTAGAAGGACGCAGCGTGGGCGATTGCACTGCAGCAAAGGACCCAGCAGAGCTCCCGCATTTTTCAGGAGAAGCTGTGCCGTTCTCAAGAAACACGCAAATTCTATCAGAAGGTCAACGCGTCCAGCAAAGGCTTTGTGCCGCAAGCTGAGATGAGCAGAGATAAGGATGGTAGCATCTTGACGGACGAACGTGTGGTTATCTAAAGGTGGAAGCAGCACTACGAGGAACATTTGAATGGCCCTGAGAGTACAGCCAGTGAAAATCAAGGCAGCGGAAGAGATGACTACATCAGTTCAGCGGACGATGGAAGCCAACCAGCCCACTCTCCCTTTGGGGAATTTAAGGATGCCATAAAACAAAGACTAATAAAGCAGCTGGTAAGGATGGTGCTGGAACTGATCTCATCTAGATGGGACCGGAAAAACTGGTCACTTGCCTACAGAAACTAGTTGTTAGAATCTGAGAAATTGAACAGCGACCGGAGGAGTGGAAGGAAGTGGTCATATGCCCCATCTACAAGAAAGGCGACAAGCTGGAGTGTGAGAACTTTTGAGCAATTACCATCCTTAAAGCCGCCTACAAAGGGATATCCCAGATCATCTTTCGTCGTCTGTCACCATTAGTAAATCAGTTCATGGGAAGTTGTCGTTGACAGTCGCTCGGCAACGGACCAGGTCTTTACTTTACGGCAAATCTTTAAAAAATGCCGTGAATACTAGGTTCCAAAGCACCATCTGTTCATCGATTTCAAGGCGGCTTACGACAGTATAGACCGCGTTGAGCTATGGAAAATTATTGACGAAAAACAGCTTCCTGGGAAGCTTACCAGACTGATCAAAGTAACGGTGGATGGTGTGCAAAACTGTGTGAAGATTTCGGCGGACACTCCAGTTTGTCTGAATCACGCTGAGGTCTAAGACTAGGTGATGGACTTCAGCCTGTTGTTCAACATTGCGCCAGAAGGTGTCATGCGGAGAGCCGGGTGTAACAGCCAGGGTACGATTTTTCAACAGATCCAGTCAGGGGTTTATTTGTTTCATGGATGACATGGACATGGACGGCCGAACAAGGAGGAGGAACTGTACACCTGCCTGGAACGTGAAGCAACAAAAGTTGGACTGGTGGTGAAATGCGTCGAAGACAAAGTACATTCTTGTGGGCGGCCTGCCTGGGAAGCAGTGTTACGGTAAACGGGATACCTTCGAGGTGGTCGATGAATTTGCTAACCTTGGATCCTTGCGAACGGCTGACAATAATGTGCATCATCTGTGGAAGTCGGGCCTACTATGGGCTCCCGAAGAAACTGCGGTCAAAAAAGATTCACCACCGCACCAAATGTGTCATGTACAGCAGCGGTTCTCAACCTGGGGTACATGTACCTCTGGGGGTACCTTCGCTTGCCTCAGGGGGTATCTCGGACAAAAATGCGTAATGGTGGACGTATAACAATGTAAATCAAATTTTTGATAAAGTTTTGATAATTGTGTATTTTTTTATTTCAAAACTTTGTCTTGTACAAAATATGCACTGTGATCAGTAAATCAAAGACAATTGAATCCTGCCCAACCCAGGGCTAATCGAACGAATGAACAAATTATAAAAAAATCGTCTTCCTCATATAAAATGTTGGAGAATATGTTAAGAATATGGTTCTGAGCTGTTCTAGAATTTAAAGTTTCGGAAGCCTTCGTTTAAGAGGCATGACAGCTTTTTTCTGAAAAGCTCGGTTGTTTCGTTGCAAGAAGCATCTTCCTACACTTCGTGGAAGCCATCTTCCAAGCAGCTTGAAGTATCATTTCAAAAGGCCTGGAAGGCTTTTTGCTAGGTATTCGCCGACGAAGGACTCTTCAAGCGGTCTAAATCTGTTGAACAGAATACGGGACATATCTTATAAGTAGCGCTTATTTGTATCTACAGCAAAAAAGTGGGTACCTCAATTAATGCAAAAGTTCGAAGTACCTGTCATGTGTGGTCGTCTTCAGTGTCTTGTACTTGTACTTGTACTTGTACTTGTAAGTCGAGTCAAGTACAAGACATTGAAGACGACCACAGTTGTGGTCGAAATACGTATCTGCAAAGATAACAAAAATTAACTGGTGGAATTAAATGGACAGTACTTAATTCGTCTTAGACGGTTTAAGATTATGTCGTTTTGTTTCTATTAGTTATTGGAAATGAAATCGTTTTTTTTTTAAGGCCACCATTTTATACAAAAGAAGGTTGATCCGAGATAAATTTTCATGAAAGTGCAAAACTTGAATTATTTGGCGAGGACCGAAAATTGACCTTCGGTAGCACAATCGCAACATTCTAGTTAATTTTCAGTGGCTGAGTAAAATTTTATTGCTGCCTCTTTCTTCCCATGGAAATGTTACTCAATTTCCCTCAAAAATAAGGTTTACTCATAGTTTTCAGTTGTCCTGCTTTTGACGGAAATTGAGTGAAATTTTCGTGGGATAGAAAAAGAGAGCAATACAATTTTACTCAGTCACTGAGTATGTAAAAGTCGAGGTAGATGAAGCAATTAAATTGTTCGAATGGACGGAATCACTAACAGCAACAAAACTACCACGCTAAACGCCGATGGCACCAGAACAGTCCATTTTTGCAATCAACTACATATTTCTGTTCAGAATTGCTGATCCTGAGAAGAACCAATTTTCTTTCCTCAATGAGCATGTCCACTAACTAACTGCAACTAAACGCTTGTCGGAATCTTCCGTTGAAATTTAACTTCGTGCTGCTGTTATCCGACGGCCACTCGAAGACTTTTCGCCACCATTTGGACTAAGTTTTCAACATCGCCACTAGTTGTGTGGGATCGCAAGCTGCTGTGTCCATTCCGCGCTCTGTGTGAAATCTGGTTGTAACTGTTGCAAGTTGATGTCTGTCCTTGCGATGCATGTACGTGGAATATAGGTTTTCCTATTTCTAAACTATGTATCTATTAGAAATAGTTTAAAACAGTATTTTCATATAAATACAAAGAAGCGTTGATTCTTTCTCCATCGAATGGTCCCAAAAATTGGAAATCCATCAAGAATTGGCTGATGGAATTGATTTCCGCAATCGTTAAGTGTACCCCAATATAAAAAAGACAGACGTAGTCCTACGTCAAAAAAATCCATACTAATATTTCTCAGATATTGTTGGAGTTCTTTCAATCCAATCGCCTATAAAACTCATTAAATTTTACGCACAAAATAACGTCTAGCGGTTCCTCTAGGGGCCCTCCTTAGCCATGCGGTAAGACGCGCGGGCTACAAAGCAAGACCATGCTGAGGGTGGCTGGGTTCGATTCCCGGTGCCGGTCTAGGCAATTTTCGGATTTGTCTCGACTTCCTGGGCATAAAAGTATCATCGTGCTAGCCTCATGATATACGAATGCAAAAATGGTAACCTGGCTTAGAAACCTCGCAGTTTTAATAACTGTGGATGCTTAATGAACACTAAGCTGCGAGGCGGCTTTATCCCAGTAGTATGGGGATGTAATGCCAAAAAGAAGAAAAAGAAGAAGAAGGTTCCTATTATTGACAAGCCGCATTGAACATTTCTCGGCTGAGTAATCGAGGATATTATTTACTAAATGAGGGCATAAATAGATAAGAAAATTGCTTTGTTTTCTTTTCATGAGTAAAGTATCACAAAACCCAAAAAACCCAACGAAAACGATTCATCAAAAATTCAGTGGATAAATAAAAGTTCCGTTGAGCTGAGCCAAAAAGTAAATTTTAAAATCACTTTTTAAAGAAAATGAGAATATTATTACGAGGGAACTGTTCTGGATCTCCATTTCACTGAACATATATTCATCTCATCGCGAAACGAAGAAAATCTACACCAATTTCTGTTTCTTCTTTTTATCAAGATGCTGCTGAAAAAAACACAAAATCAGAAACAAAACAAATACCATTTTTTTATTTCTTAGTTCTTGATGAGGTGAATGTAGGGGCCATGGGATGTAGTCCAGGAGCAGTTTCTATAGGGTAACAGTTTCATGTTCCATTTTACTGTAGCAAATTCTTCTCATCGCTAAATACAATAATGAAGCATCGATTTCGTTGGATCGATTTGTAAACATGCGTGCTAACTGTTTAAAACTCAGAAAAACAACTTGCGTTCCATTCCTCTGCCTTTTTTAAGATGAACATAGTGAACTTGAACGGTGAATAATGGATCTAATATTTGACGTTAAAAATTGTCTCAGATCGTATGTGTAAATCACGAATGATTTACTCACTCTGTATCATCGTTTTCTTGCAAACGAGCTTCTCTTTCAATCGAGTAGCTTCTCAAGCAAGAATTATAAAACACTTCTTTTATAAGAGCAGCATCCTAATTGAGTGCTGTTTTCATCTCAATAACGGAATTCAAACACCCCACCAGAAACAGTCGGAAGCTCATTTGCATGCCCGATCCGTGTACGTACATGGAATTTCCAAATAAATCAACTCACTTCAGTGTTCCTGACGGCAGTAGCGATTCGAAAGCAAGATGATTGCAATTCATTCGTCTTCACCGAGTTGCGAACGCCCTCGTGGGAACCTTTCGCCTCCGGTTGCGACCTTCTCTGGGCTGCACGGAAGCCTCCTTCTCCAAAGACATGTCCACAAGGGGAAATCTATTAAGCTGGCACTAAATTTACAGACACTTATCGAGATGTGAAGCAATGGTTCTGATGCAAAATTTATTGCCATGCAATAAGTGCTCGCTCGCTGGTACACGGCTGACTGGTTTCAAGCTTCTGCTCCTCTGCCTCTTCTCTGCGTGAGCTTTAGTTGGTTGAGTTATTCCTAGCTGGAGTGCGAATGAGCTGAAGCTTCCAGCAAGGTTACCAGAAGTATGAACCATTGACGCTTCGTATGTCTACGATTGTCTGAGACTTTTCATTAAGTGATTTCAATTTGAATCATCAGTTGAGTCAACTTAACCTGAAATTGAAGAATCAGTGGGAAATAAGAAAGGATACAACAGCTCAGAGTCTTTGAGTTTGTGTTTTCATCAAAGCCTTTAATGCTAGAAACTCTATGTCACAATTCACGTAAAACCATTCGGAATCACTTTCATCGTGCTTACCGTTCTGAGTCTTATGCCGTAAGTTTCTGTTTTCATTTTTCATTCTTCTGTAACTCGCCGATTTTAAATATTTTAGGGACCCGTATTTAGTGCTGGTAGTTTGGGAGTAGAGAAGTTGTCACAGCTTTGATTCTGTACCAGATAATCATGGGTTTAATTCCCATCCTTTTAATTAGACTGAGTCTGCATAATGTAAAAATAATGCAACGCCGACGGACATTAAAACATAACAATCATAAGTCTCCTAACATTTCAACAAAACAAGTCAATGAAGAAGAACCAAGGACAATATATTTAATGAAAATGCACATGCTTCTGCTTCCTCTTCTTCTTCTTCTTCTTCTTCTTATTGGCATTACATCCCAAAACTGGGACAAAGCCGCCTCGCAGCTTAGTGTCTATTAAGCACTGCCACAGTTGTTAGCTGCGAGGTTTCTAAGCCAGGTTACCATTTTGCATTTGTATCTCATGAGACAAACACGATGATATTTTTATGCCCAACTGCCCGGCATATGCCCTTTTAGGGGTCGTTCAACAATGATGTCACAGGTTTTAGGGGAGGGGTTTAAGATTTTGTGACACTGCATATACTAGGTATACAAAAAAGCGTGTCAGAGGGGAGGGGTGAGGTTTAGAAATCTCAAAAAGTAGTGGACGCTCATATTTGAATCGTCCCTTATGCCCGAGACAACTTCCTATCCGAAAATTGCCTAGACCGGCAACGGGAATTTTTTTTAACGTTTATTTGTCGTTTTGTCTTGTTAAAATTATTTACATAATTGGTTAAACTATGACTCCTAAGTTGAAATTTAGTTCATTAACATCAATTACTCCATTGCACTTCTCAATGAATATAATGTATTCAATTAAAATTTTGAGAATTCTTCGTCGTGTCGGTGTAGTGATTCGATCAAGGGAAGGTCGCAGAAGATCAGCATACTGGAGCGTGCGCTGACCACCAATCAACGCATGAAGAGTTTGTTAGAAGTCCGTACGCATCACGTACTCTGGAGCATTCAAAAATTTGTGTTGAAGCGTTTCTATGGGTATGCCACAGTGAATGCATTGTTCTCCGTCCGTCCGCCTCATGATAAACAGAAGCCGTCGATGTGGCATCTTCTGATTAACCCACATATATAAATCACTACGCTGTTGGGGTGATAGATTACGGTCGGCGATATTCCTCCACACACGTTTCCAGTTGGTGTTATTGTTGGCTGTTTCACTTTCGGTTTGTCTGTACCTCTTACGTAGAGACGATAGATGGCATCTGCCGTAGGATGCTGGCGAATTTGAAAAGGGAGGATTGCTAAATTACTTAAAATTTGTTTCAGGCACGGGAGATCTGCAGTGGTATTCGCTGGAGTAGGATTGCCTCGACTGAGGTAGGAGCTGTAAAACGGCATAACATTGTGTTCCCGAAGATGTGAGTTTAGTAGAAGGGCGCGGCATTTGAATATCGGAAGATGCAGATTTATTCCACCGTCTTCCTTGCGACGCGCTAGTTGAGTCATTGGGACAGTCGCACTCATTCCACGAAATAGGTAGTTCCGCATGTTGGCTGTCAGCTTTACATGTGTGCTGCCGTTGGAGCTAGATTAGCAGCAATGTACCAAATTCTGGATAGCAGAAATGTGTTCAGCAGTGTTGCTTTCTGGTGCAGTGATAGGCTACGCATGGAGTGTAACCAGATTTGGTGACCGAATTTTGCTACGAGAGAGTCCCAGTTCAAATTCGTCATATTACGAATTGAATTGGAAAAGAAGACACCGAGTATTTTTATTTTGTTTTCGGTGCGTATCCACGGTATAGCCAGAGCATTTTGCTCACCAATATCGATAGCGGTCGTTTTGAATTCATTCAAACGAGCGCCTGATATTCGTCCAAAGTCATTGAACAAATTCCGCATTGTGTTCAGCTTGTTGCCGTCGGTAATGATTGCACTGATGTCGTCCGCATAGGCGACGATTAGGTCAGCACCACACACTTGTTCTAACCGCTTTAGAAGCGGGTGTAGGTAGAGCACGAAGAGGTGCATCGATAGAGGGTCCCCATGACGCACAGAGCGTCTGATAGGGAAAGGGAGAGAAAGGTGTCCGTTGATCAGCAATCGTTAGGACGAAGCTGATGCTATTCGTGCGAACAAACCCACCATCCCTGGGTTGAAGCCGGGAGCTTTCATGGTATGGAATTAAAAAAATTTGATCCACACGATCAAAAGCACTATCGAGATCAAAAGAGACCAGTTTTGCATTTTGTCTGTTTGCTTTTGCTATTCTGTCTTTCAGAGCAAGCGTGGCTTGAAATATATTGTGTCCTGAATTGGAACATTTTTGTGTGTTGGTCAGGACACTGTGGCTCGGAGCACATTTTCCATCCTTTGCTTCATTATGCGTGCTAGAATTTTGTAGTCGAAATTGACTAAGCTTTATCGGTCTATAGGAGCGGGCCGTGTCACCCGGTCCTTGTTTTTGACCAAAACAATCACTCCATCAGTAAATTCTGCTGGAAAGTTTGAACGAATAGCGTCATTCATAATGAGATTGAGTTCACGATGAATTGTGTCCAATAAACGCATATAAAACTCTTTCGGAAGATTCGTCGGGGCCCGGGGACTTCCTCGATGAGCTGGTTCGGATGGCTGATAGAATTTCGGTTGTTGTTATTTCATCCATACAGGCCTCGTTGGTGGCGTCGTTTTCAGGAATAACCCTCTCGCATTGAAATACACCTTCGCCGTCTTCTTCTTCCGCTACTTCCTCCCGAGCGTACAGATTTTTGTAGTATTGCACCATGTGGTTTCGGATCTCGTCGTTGTCGTCGATTATCTCGTCCCTCTCGTTTCGAACTTTATCGATGATCGTTCTTTCCGGGTCCGTTCTCCCAGCTGGTATGTCGATAGGGGTTCTCCGGCTACGAACGTTTCGTTTATCCGGACGAACATTTCGGAAAATCTCCGCTGATGCGAGAGCATTTGAGCTTTCACCGGTTGATGGTGGTTAGCATGGCACGATTGTTGTGGTATTCATCGTACGCTTGCCGCAGTTGGGTGTATAGTCGCTGATGTTCACGATGGAAGTTTTCGAAGACAGCATTCGATTTCCATCTAAAGAAGGATTTGATTTTTCCTTTAGCAAAGTATAACCACCATTCCATCCAAGATTGGTAGTTGCGACGATATCGTGTCCAATATTGCCATCGTGTTTGTAACTCGTTTATATTCTCGTCAGTGAGAACGTGGGGACGAAGCGACCAGAATCTCGGTCAGGGGCTCTTTCGGAAGGGAATACACATCCTCACCGTAAGAGCCTTATGATCCGAGAAGCAGCTGACATGAACAGCTGTTTCTCTCAGTTGTTCGCGAAGCCCGGTACTCACATAGAGCCGATCAAGTCTGGACGATGAATTGTGACTGATGTAGGTGAAACCATTTTCTCTCGATCGTAGCAAGGGCCACACATCAAGCAGCCGTAGTTGCTAAACGGTGGCTTTGAGAGCGGGGCTGGAGTTGTTCCCGGTTGCATCGCAATGCCGAATAACGCAATTGAAGTCACCGCCCATGATAATGTGATCGGTTTGATGGCGTAGATAATATGCAATGGTATTGTTGAAAAAGCGTTCTCGTGCGGCACGGTGAACCGAACCTGAAGGTGCATATACATTGCAAAGCGTGGTGTTGTGGATTCGTAGAGCAATTAGTCTTCCGTCGAGGCTTCTCTCCACATGAGAATATTTGATGTGCTCTTTGAGAGCAATGGCAGTTCCTCTTCTTGTTTGGTCTACGTTGAAAATAACATTATATCCAGCGAGCGTTAGTCGGTCGTTTTCCACTTCTTGCAGGAAGATCTTACAGTCAAGATCGGCGGTTCTAGCGAACGTGTTGAGGGCATTTATTTTCGTTGTATTGGTGATTGTGTTGATGTTGATTGTTGCGATATTGATGCTGGTGTACTCCATTACTGTTTTGTCTCTTCCCGGAGGCTCGGCTGTTGTTGATGCTTGTTTCATTGTGACGGATTTTCTTTTCAGGAGGTGAGCGCTGGCTACGAGTTCGTCGGTTGGTATGCGAGTGTTGCGATGCTAGAGAATTATCGGTATCGTTACCGTCAGTCTTGTCGCCAATCGAGATAGGAAGCGAAGACAGGTGGATGGTAGCTTGAGGTGCTGTCGTTTTCTGATAGCCAGGAAGTATAGCCGGAGGAGCCATCACCTTTTTTTGCTGTATTGCTGGAACAGTTTTTGTCTCTAAGATTTGTTTCGCATCTGGGCGACGCGACGTGTTTGGATGTTCGTTTCGCTCCGGTGGTGGAGGGAGGTTCGGCTTTGCTGATTGTTTCGCCATAGCTAGCTGTTTCGCAACGCTTGCGTATGATTGATCAGCTGCCAATTTTTGCACGAGCAGTTTTTTGTTTTGTACACATGGAATACCCACATGTACAAATTCTTGGCAGTGTAAACACGTCTGCCGCTGCCCCTTGTAACTAACCGCCGTCTCTTCTCCAAGGATAGACCCGAGAGAAGGAATGTTTTTCCTTATAACCATTCGTGCAATACGCACACCAGTCTTGACTCCGCTGAAAGCTGATCGTTCGTCCCATAGGAGATCACAAACGGAGAGAACATCACCGTATTCTGAGAGGTACTGAGATTTGATCGTTTGAAACGTCATTTGAAAGGTCGAATAGCCGAACCTCTACGGCTCCGTCTTCCATCGTAATACGAAGCTTGAAGCTCTTCCTGTCAAATACAAATTCATGTTTGTTGTCGTGTTGCGATACAATCGTTTCGGCTAGTTGAAGGGTATTAACTCGACGAAGGTACAACCAAGCCGCCTGCTTGGTTGCAACTAGAGCCCATTTTCTTGTGTAAGACCAAGTTCCTTCACGACAAATTTGTGAATGTCCTCATGGGAAAGCAACTTTGGAAACTGCGGAGTAGTCAACGCGAAACGTGTTTTCAGCGGCGCGGCATCGCGACTACGACGGCGCGATGATCGAGATAGCACTTACTATAACGAGAGACAAACCGATATATAAACGTAGGAAATAGTCTATGTGTGTCTTCCGAAACACGCTTGCTCGAGAGAAATCGACTGATCGCTTCGGAAGTTTCGCACTAACTGTCGGGAATCGAACACGGCCACCCTCAGTATGGTCTTAGCTTTGTAGCCGCGCGTCTTACCGCACGGCCAAGGAGGGTCCAACACATGCTTACTATTGACAAATATTTCAAGAAGATGGCTCGATGCCCACGCAACTTTTTTCAACGCTGTACGCCAAGTTAGAACTTCGGAAAATCCTTTTATACAAAGCTTCAGGGTGGATATGTATCCAAGTTTTAAATTTACTTACTGGTGTAATGCTTTTGATGAATCAGAGCCAGAAGACATCATCTTTCGTATAGAACAGATAAGCAATGTGGAAATATGATTGGAGTACCGAACTCTAATCAGCACGGTACATAGACGAAACAGCCTTGGACCAAGAGCGAGACTGAAGCATTAAGATGATTGCGTACGTGAGATCAGGCTGCTAGTTCACACCTGAGGTACATACTTTACCCAGCATTAAACTGCCACCTATTGAGCTACGGTAGATTGACTGTCGTAGTGAAAACGTTATTTATGCATTGACTGCCGCGAACCGTGTAGCGTACTGTAGACGACACCCGGTGTTATCTACTTGCATCAACCGTCGAAAACGTCGAAGCAAATTAAGTGAGCCTCACAGTTTCACAGGGCTTTTTTGATCCGGACTGTAATTTGTGCAGAAACATATCACAATCGATTTCCGCATTTCCGAAAACGAGAGAGAGAACATGAAAAAAATAAATTGAAACTTGTTCATTCCATTCGTTACAAGGACCAAATTGATTGCCCGGGAGCCGTCACCAATCGTAATATTAATCGGTACTGTTCGAACGGGCTGTGCCAAAGTTTAGAGTGAAATGGGGTGCGCCGAAGCTAAGGGTCAAATTGAACGTTAATTCACAATCAATATTTATATCTGTGAATAAGCTTTTATCAATAATAAAACTAAAAAAAGGTTAACCCTAGGATGATGTTTAGTACGCATTAGCGAGTGTTTCGGTTTTGATTTTGTTTTACCTATGACGCCTACATTGAATAGAGCAGCTTGTTAGCACAGGAGATGCGCGGCGATCTATTTTGAACTGGTGGGGTGTGGTAGTTTTAAAATGAGGCGCAACTGACTTACTCCGTGAACGTTGTGGACCAGGCATGGTTCAAAACTATCCCTTAAACATTTTCGCTTAACTTTTCAAAAGGACCAAAGTAACATTTTTTTCATCAATTAATTTGAATACTGCAATCAATAGCTTTAATGTTATTCTGTTGATTGCGCCATTCAAATTAATTCATGAAAAAAATGTTACTTAGGTCCTTTTGAAAAGTTATGCGAGATTTCCTGGAGCATGCCCTTTTTAACAGTTTGCATGTATAGCATGTATAGTAACAACTTAGCACGAATTTTCCATTTTTCCCAAAGCTGTATTGCAAACAATGCCCGTTGTAGAGATTCCATCTTGAGTGGCGCCACTCTTAATTACGAGGTCAATTACCAAGGTTAATTACCAAGCCAGCACTAGTTGTCAATTCGCAAAAAATACGGCTTACCGTGATAGGAGGAATCTCGAATTTACACCAAAAACGATCGACGTTGGGAACTCCAATGCTTCCATCTCCGCGACCCAATCAAAATCGCTTGCATCTGGCAACGTCTGTTCCGGGAATGACGACATCCATGCATACGTTCTCTTCGATCGTCAGTGGTGCCAAAGGAAACTGTTTCCGCTTGTAGGATGTCAGTTCTTCAAAGAACTTTTTTTTCAGACTAAGGCCGAAGTGGCCTGTGCGGTATATAAGAGTCTTCTCCATTCGGCTCGGTCCATGGCTACACGTCGCCAACCACGCAGTCTACGGAGGGTCCGCAAGTCATCTTCCACCTGATCGATCCACCTTGCCCGCTGCGCACCTCGCCTTCTTGTGCCTGTCGGATCGTCGTCGAGAACCATTTTCACCGGGTTACTGTCCGACATTCTGGCTACGTGCCCGGCCCACCGCAGTCGTCCGATTTTCGCGGTGTGAACGATGGATGGTTCTCCCAACAGCTGATGCAACTCGTGGTTCATTCGTCTCCTCCACGTACCGTCCGCCATCTGCACCCCACCATAGATGGTACGCAGCACTTTCCTTTCGAAAACTCCAAGTGCGCGTTGGTCCTCCACGAGCATCGTCCAGGTCTCGTGTCCGTAGAGGACTACCGGTCTAATGAGCGTTTTGTAGATTGTCAGTTTGGTACGGCGGCGAACTCCATTCGATCGGAGAGTCTTGCGGAGTCCAAAGTATGTACGATTTCCAGCCACTATGCATCTCAGAATTTCTCTGCTGGTATCATTTTTGGCAGTCACCAGTGAGCCCAAGTACACAAATTCTTCTACCACTTCGATTTCGTCACCACCGATGCAAACTCGTGGTGGGTGGCTCACATTGACCTCTCTTGAGCCTCTTCCTATCATGTACTTCGTCTTCGACTTGTTGATGACTAGTCCGATCCGCTTGGCTTCCCTCTTCAGTCTGATGAACAAAGAACATGTAGCCAGATATGGCGTGGACTTTGTACCGTATACCATAACCATCGCATCAGTAGCTCGTATGCCGAAGCCTTATCATCTGCTTCAGTGCACATGAACTCCATTTGACATCAGCTATCAGCATCACCTGATTGGTTCGACTCGAAGGATTAGTAGGGTTCCAATTATCCCGGAAGACGGATATAAAACAGGAATTTCCTGGGATCCAGAGAAATGAAAAATGTACGAAACTAATTGTAATCGTTTTTGCGTTTCTCATATACAAAGTATACGTAAAAACTATATGTTCGCTCCAGAAACGAACTTTTTATAGCAGACCCTTAGATCCATAGTTTTATATACCGATCGACTCAGCTCGACGAATTGAAGTGATGTCTGTGTGTGTGTATGTGTGTGTATGTGTGTATGTATGTGTGTGTGTGTATGTGTGTGTGTATGTGTGTGTGCGCAAAAAGTCTAGCTCATTTTTCAGGCACTTATCCTTAACCGATTTGCTCGCAACAAGTTGCATTCGACACAGAATCCTGTCCCATTGTTTCCTATTGAAAATTGACCTGATCGGACTATGGGCTAAGAAGTTATGGCCAAAATACTTTTTTCATATTAAAGCACGTTAAAAAGTCTAGCTCATTTTTAGGCACTTATCCTTAACTGATTTGCTCGCAACAAGTTGCATTTGACGCAGAATCCTGTCCCATTGTTTTATTGAAAGTTGACCTGATCGGACTATGGGCTTAGAAGCTATGGCCAAAATACTTTTTGCCTTTCTCGTATACAAAGTATACGTAAAGGCTATACATATGTTCGCTCCAAAACGAACTTTTTATAGGAGACCCGGAGACCCATAGTGTTATATACCGATCGACTCAGCTCGACGAATTGGAGTGATGTCTGTGTGTGTGTATGTGTGTGTGTATGTGTGTGTGTATGTGTGTGTGTGCGCAAAAAGTCTAGCTCATTTTTCAAGCACTTATCCTTAACCGATTTGCTCGCAACAAGTTGCATTCGACGCAGAGTCCTATCCCATTATTTGTTGAAAATTGACCCGATCAGACTATGGGCTTAGAAGTTATGACTAAAATTTTTTTGCCTTTCTCGTATACAAAGTATACTCAAAGGCTATATGTTCGCTCCAAAACGAACTTTTTATAGGGATTTCCGTATTGTTAACCGCAAGTCGAGCACATCTGTATATGGGCCTCCATACAGATGTGCTCGACTTGCGGTTAGCGGCAGCGTAGGCCAATAGTGTTATATACCGATCGAGTCAGCTCGACGAATTGAAGTGATGTCTGAGTGTGTATGCGTGTGCGCAAAATAATCTCTCGCACTCACTGACTGACACTCACTTATCCTTAATCTCTATCTAAATCTTGTCCCATTGTTTCGTATCAAAAACCGGCCCAATCGGACTATGGGCTTCGGAGTTATGGCCAGTTTTTACAAAAAAAATCTTACTCTTTATTTAGGCACTAGTAAGTCTTACTCTCGGCCGATTTGCTCGCAACATTCGACGCAGAATCATGTCCCATTGTTTCCTATTAAAAATTGGCCGGATCGGACTATTGGCTCAGAAGTTATGGTCAAAATACTTTTTTTCATATAAAAAGTGCGAAGAAATTACTCCCTCGCAAGAAACGAGAAAGGCACTATCACCGCTAGGTGGATTAATCTGGGTTTTCTAAATATTTATTCGTGAAATACAATCTGGGAGAAAAATAACTTGTAATGGAATTATGATCCCATTATCATAATATGATCAAAGAGGTGTGGAACACTCTGGAAAAGTTTCCCATTAAGTTTTAAAACTGTTAACTCCTTCTCAAAAACGTTTGATACATGTTATAGTAACGGTTGTCGAAGTAGGTATTAGCACCAGCTCTGACTGGAGAGTACGATTAGTAATGCCCTGATGATTTCTTCTAGACGCTATTTTCCGTAATGACCATATTATCCCTTGATGTGTAGGGAAATACGGTTTTGGGAGATTTTGTTCTATTGATGTCAAAAGAATTCTAACAATCATTCTGAATCACGGCATTTTTTTTTTTAATTCAAACAATCTTCTACTTAAATTGGAGCGGAACTCTATTTTTATTTATATTACCAGCACTCATGCAAACTGTTGGCTTTAAAGGTTCAAACAGATTAATAAACGTATTTCAATAAATAAATTGTTTAATTTGGAGGCGTAAAAAAAGATCTTTAAGACAAGTACTTGATGGTTATACTATATTGATCTATATTGATCAATTGAATGATTTTTTCAGCCAAATTATACATATCTGGAATTCTGAATAGGACAAACCCACGTCAAATGCATAAGTTCGCCGAGTTTTCGTTGTTGGACAGTTATAATGACCTCAAATCAGTTAACTTTAATACTCTAATGTGCGCAGAATTAAATACAAATTTAGCATGATTTGGAAAAGTTTCTGAAATATTCAAATGAGTTTGTTCTGACATTTCTATCTATCGATATATATATATATATATATATAAATGAGTTTGCATTTCCTTTATTTATTATTTATTATTTATAATTTATTATTTATTATGTATTATTTATTATTTTTATACATCAACAGGCTTGTTACTGCCCCAATGATGTTATGGGTGGGGAAAAATACAATAGTCGCAAAAAACATACAGGTTGTCAAGTCAAGGTAACACAATTAATTTAGCTAATTTGCTTGGTTATTAAAAAAAACTTTAAAATTTACGCCGGAAAACCTCCCAGGACAAATGGAAATCGAACACTGGGGAAACTCGATTAAATATCAACTGACGGATTCAACGCAGAATGACACACCGACCAAACTTGATGATAGTTGATTCGATTGAAACTTGTCACATATTTTCGGTATTGGAGATAGACTGTTTTAAACTAATTTAAAAAAAAAATCGACCCTCGAGTAAATTATTAAAAGGTCAAATGTGTTTTCGAGCAAATTAATTTTAAAAAAAAAACATCTCAGAAACTGCTCATTGTACGAAACAACTGTGTGAGAACGAACTGAAGGGGACCAATAGGGCTTTATGGAGAAATTATTGCTCTTCTAGAGAAAACTTTCCTCTTTCCGGTTCAATTTTTACCGCAGCTTTCAGTTCATACATTTCTATGCTGTTTGGCATGGCATTCTACGATGACAACGCCAAATATCAGATATTTGTTTCAGTGTATTGAATATTTTCAAGCTTGCGGTAGAACTTTACCAGCTGCGGAAGAACTTTATGGAATCCTCAAAATGGAAAAATTTGAAAAGATCCGCAATATTACACTGATAAAAAATATTTTACACTGAAAAAATCGATATTGAAATTAAAAAATTGAAATACCTCTAAAACTCATATTTATATTGTCACCAAATATTTACCACAAAAACAAAAGACTTTAAAATACATATTTTAACTAAGGGTATGCGGTAACACACTTTTTCCTAACGAAACGAAACGAAACGAAATTTAAAATGTCTATGTAGATTCGGTGCGAAACGAAACGAAATATAGATTTACTTTCGAGACTTCGAAACGATAAGAAATCAAGGTTAATTTAATTCAAAATTTTACGAAACGAAACGAAATTAGTTTTTTTTCTGTTTTTATACTAACAGAAGAAGCAATCTGTGATAGGTAAATGGCCGTGTTCCTGTTTATATACCATTGGCGATATGGCTAAAAAGTTGTACTAAAAGGCTATCATTTCCTTCCAAATCAAACTTTCTTAGGATGTTCGGAGACCCATACTGCCATGAATCACATATTTGTCCCATATGAATAGGAAACACAGCAAAGGTGGGACGGATATGAGATTCACGGCAGCATAATCTTATATACAATCAGCTCAACGAACCGAGTTATTGACTGTTTGTCCGTGTATACGTGTTTGTGCATGTGAGGCATCTAAAAAAAATTGCCAAATTTTCATCCTCAACCGGCTTCAATTGATTGCAAGAAACAGCTGTTATGCTCATATTGTGTAAATTGTCAAAGAATATCACAAAATTTAAATTTTATTAAGGACTGTATGTATATTTCGATGATTCGCCGAATATTGACTGTTGCATTTAAATGTAAAATGTTGCATTTTGTTTTCGTTGGGGCATTCTTTACTCTTAAACGGTGCTTAACCATGCGCTTAAGCCTGGTTTGAAGACCATCCGGAGGTGAAGAAATTGACTTTTAATAAGAATGAAGCGCTCTAAAAGACTTCACAAGGCCAAGGATCCTATCCATGCCATAGCTTTGCTTGTTTGATAAAGTTATACTGATCTGATTCATATCTATATCTAATTACAATTACGCTTAAAGTCTGTCGCCTTGAATATTGGGATCGGATCAATTTTGAAAAAAAAAGGATAAAATAGTTAAAGATATTTCTGTTTTCTGTTAGACATACTGAAAACTTTTTTTTCAGAAGAAAACTAAATACGTATTTGTCCACTCAGAATTAGATTATATAATAGGCGTTAATAGAAAAAATTGCATAACATTAAGTTTTGAAAACAGCTTATGATTTTTTTCCGTGGCGCAGCCAAAAATTTTGATAATTTACGATAATATACGACATGATTAAAGTTTAAATTTGTTTCGAAATTCCGCGGAATTCCGTTAAATTTCGTTTAAAGTTTTTTTTTTTTGCGAATTTTTTGTAATTTTGAGAAACGAAACGAAATCAAGAAATCAGATTTCGCCATGCTCAATTTCCGCGAAATTCCGCGGAATTTCGTTTCGAACCAACTGAAACTAAATTTTTCGAAATACCGCATTTGCTTAATTTTAACGACATCAGATCAATGGAGAAGTTAAAAATTAAAAAGTTTTAGTGGAAACTATTGGCTCATTTTTGAAACATTGACTATTTACAAGAAAACACATATATTTGACGCCGAATTATGATTCATGGGAAAATTTTGAACAAAAAACCCGTTGTTAATTTTCTTCCCAAGTATTACCGTTTTTGAGATATATCAAATTTAATTTTCGCAAACTGAGAAAAGTTTGTTTTCCACCCTTTTAAAACTTACTCGCGATTCTCCATCAGCAACACAGTTTCCTGATTTGTACATGAAATTTCTTAATTTTATACATGAACATCAAGACAGTTGTGCACACACATAGCTTCCACATAGGATTGTCTTGCAAACATAAACCTCATATTCAAAAAAAATGAATCAGTGAAATGAATCCAGCATTTCGCGCGCGGTAATGGCTGCCGTTTTTTGACACCTTTCTGGGCAGCCAAGTGTCAGAAAATAGCAGCCATTTATTTGTTTATCAAACTAAGGCCGGAGTGGCCTGTGCTGCACATAAAAGACTTCTCCATTCAGCTCGGTCCATGGCTGCACTTCGCCAACCACGCAGTCTGCGGAGGGTCCGCAAATCGTCCTACACATGATCGATCCACCTTGCCCGCTGTGCACCTCGCCTTCTTGTTCCCGTTGGATCGTTGTCGAGAACCATTTTCACCGGATTATTGTCCGACATTCAGGCTATGTGCCCGGCCCACCGCAGTCGTCCGACTTTCGCGGTGTGAACGATGGATGGTTCTCCCAACAGCTGATGCAACTCGTGGTTCATTCGCCTCCTCCTCGTACCGTCCGCCATCTGCACCCCACCATAGATGGTACGCAGCACTTTCCTTTCGAAAACTCCAAGTGCGCGTTGGTCCTCCACGAGCATCGTCCAGGTCTCGTGTCCGTAGAGAACTACCGGTCTTATAAGCGTTTTGTAGATAGTCAGTTTGGTACGGCGGCGAACTCTATTCGATCGGAGCGTCTTGCGGAGTCCAAAGTACGTATGATTTTCAGCCACTATGCGCCTCCGAATTTCTCTGCTGGTATCGTTATCAGCGGTCACCAGCGAGCCCAAGTACACGAATTCTTCAACCACCTCGATTTCGTCACCACCGATAGAAACTCGTGGTGGGTGACTTACATTGACCTCTCTTGAGCCTCTTCCTATCATGTACTTCGTCTTCGACGTGTTGATGACTAGTCCAATCCGCTTAGCTTCGCTTTTCAGTCTGATGTAGGCTTCCTCCATCCTCTCAAAGTTACGTGCCATGATATCAATGTCGTCGGCGAAACCAAATAACTGGACGGACTTCGTGAAAATCGTACCACTCGTGTCAATCCCTGCCCTTCGTACTACTCCCTCCAAAGCGATGTTGAATAGCAGACACGAAAGACCATCACCTTGCCGTAACCCTCTACGGGTTTCGAAGGGACTCGAGAATAACCCTGAAACTCAAATTACGCACATCACCCGATCCATCGTCGCCTTGATCAACCTATCAGTTTATCCGGAAATCCGTTTTCGTGCATTAGCTGCCATAGCTGGTGCCGATCGATTGTATCATATGCGGCTTTGAAGTCGATAAATAGATGATATGTGGGCACGTTGTATTCGCGGCATTTCTGCAATACCTGACGTATGGCGAACACATGGTCTGTGGTAGAGCGTTCTCCCATTAGTCCCGCCTGGTACTGCCCCACGAACTCTCTTGCAATTGGTGTTAGTCGGCGGCATAAAATTTGGGAGAGTACCTTGTAGGCGGCGTTCAGCAATGTGATTGCGCGGTAGTTGCTACAATCCAGCTTATCGCCCTTTTGTAGATGGGGCACACGACACCTTCGGTCCACTCCTGCGGCAGAACTTCATCCTCCCAAACCTTGGTTATCACCCAGTGCAGCGCTCTGGTCAGTGCTTCACCACCTTGTTTAAACAGCTCTCCTGGTAGTTGGTCAACTCCAGGGGCTTTGTTGTTTTTCAGCCGGCCGATCTCCTCCTGGATTTCCTGGAGATTCGAAGCCAGAAGTCGCATGTCCTGCGCGCGTGCTCCTAGGTTCATTACACATATCGGGCTATGGCACGTGGCCCTTACGTGGACCGTTCAACTTCTCATAGAACTTTCGTGCGTTATTAGCGCGGTACAGCTCCTCCGTCTCTTCACGGTCTCGATCTTCCTGATGGCGCTTTTTCCTCCGGAAAATCGAGTTTTGTCTGTTCCGCGCCCGTTTGTATCGTGCCTCGTTCGCCCTCATGCGGTGTTGCAGCAATCTCGCCCATGCTGCATTCTTCTCCTCAACTAACTGCTCACATTCGCCGTCATACCAGTCGTTTCTCTGATCCGGAGCCACCGTGCCTAGTGCAGCGGTTGCGGTGCTTCCAATGGCGGATCGAATATCTCTCCAGCCATCATCAAGAGATGCTGCGCCTAGCTACTCTTCCGTTGGGAGTGCTACTTCCAGCTGCTGCGCGTAGTCTTGGGCTAGTCTACCGTCTTGTAGCCTCCCAATGTTTAGCCGCGGTGGACGACTCCGACGCGTGTTGATCACCGTCGAGAATTTTGAGCGCAGACATACTGCAACGAGGTAGTGGTCGGATTCAAATTTGCGGTCAATACTGCGGTAAGTGCGGACGTTCGTGATGTCGGAGAAGAATTTACCGTCGATTAGAACGTGGTCGATTTGGTTTTCCGTTACTTGATTAGGTGATCTCCATGTGGCCTTGTGGATATTCTTGGGGGGAAGAAAGTGCTTCGGACTACCATTCCGCGGGAGGCTGCAAAGTTTATGCATCGTTGGCCGTTGTCGTTCGATACGGTATGCAGACTATCCGGTCCGATGACCGGTCTATACATTTCCTCCCTTCCTACCTGTGCGTTCATGTCACCGATGACGATTTTGACGTCCCGCAGTGGGCATCCATTGTATGTCTGCTCCAGATGCGCATAGAACGCTTCTTTCTCGTCGTCGGATCTCCCTTCGTGTGGGCAGTGCACGTTGATGATGCTATAGTTGAAGAAACGGCCTTTTATCATCAGCTTGCACATTCTTGCGTTGATTGGCTGCCACCCAATCACGCGTTGACGCATCTTTCCCAGCACTATGAAACCGGTTCCCAGCTCGTTGGTGGTGCCACAGCTTTGGTAGAAGGTAGCCGCTCGATGCCCGCTTTTCCACACTTTCTGTCCTGTCCAGCAGATTTCCTGCAGCGCTACGACATCGAAGTTGCGGGGATGTAGTTCATCGTAGATTATCCTGTCGCAACCTGCGAAGCCTAGCGACTTGCAGTTCCATGTTCCAAGCTTCCAATCGTGATCCTTTATTCGTCGCCCAGGTCGTTGCCGATTGTATCGAGTCGTATTATCTTCTATGTCGTTCGTAATAGTTGTTTTTAAAGGCGGCTTATTGGGCCTGCGCAAACCTCCTGTCTCGTCGGAGGGCCGTCGTGTCAGGGCTGTTTAGCGTCCCACCTAACACCAGGACTTGGGCTTGTGTGCTTTGAGCGGCACACGGTCGCTTTGGCGGAGCCTACTTGCGGATACATGCAGCTTTTATAGAGGTTTAACAGGGCCCATTGTCAAACCCCACCACATCCTAGGCAGGCGCCACAACTCGCAGATGGCCTGGGGAGGGATCGTCAAGCCCTTGGACATAGTCCCTGCTGCCCCCCATTAGCAGCCATTAGTGTGCGCGAAATGCTGGATAAATCATTTTTTTCGGTACATCTTTGTTGTACGAGAAAGGCTAAAACAACATCACTTTATTTATCAAAGTATTTTACTGTTTTTTTTTATTTTATTTTTATATACATATATACATTATATACATTATTTTGAGTACCAGTAATCATCATTGTCTGTTGAAATATATTGCTCCACTATGTTACTCCTTGTTCATTATCTTCTTGTGGTGCATAAAAAACCGCATCACTTCTTGATGGCTCCATGATTTCTTTATCACTAACAAGACCCTTAATTTGTCGTCTCTCGAACATCCTGCTTCGGTGAACTTTTCTTGAAGCTGCGATATCATCTCATAGAAATTCTCAGCCTTGCGCTTCAATTGGTCTAGATCTTCATCTGCTTCAAAATCGAATATATGCTTTCGTAGCCCTTTTTGTATGTCCAAATATTTCCGTTTGGGGTAACCTGCATTTTTAAGTTCCTTATAGATACCTATTTCAGTGTTCAACATCTCAACACTATACGCAATGGAGTACTTCGGCATAACGCATTGCTGAGATGAAGCCGATGCTTCTGATGTAGCTGACGGTAGCTCTTCAAGACAGTTATTTGATCCAGATGGCTGTGGCTCAGCTACTGGTGGGTTTGGTTCAGCTACTGGTGGGTGTGATTCGGATAACGGTGGTTGTTGTTCCTCCACTGATTGCACATCACCATAAATATTTACAGTCACTTGTTTTAGCAGTCTACACGAATAACAAATGAACAAAGACGTGTCCATAGGAATATTACATCCCATTGAGTTCTATTTATCAATAACTTTTTCAGTCACCATACGGACATTTTTTGAGCATCGTGTACTGGGAAATGGTTTACAACACTTTCCACATTCCGAAGCCATGTTATTAGTATCCTGTCTCAGAATTGAGTTGGGATTGATCGTTTCTGTTTCTGTTTCTTACAATATTTTTATAATACTTTGTTCGAAAACACATTCGATCTTTTTATAAATTACTCGCTGGTCGATTTTTAATTTGTGGAAAACGATCAGTCTGTTTTGCCGAAGATATGTGCAAAATTTCATCCCAATTAAAGACGATGGTGTTAAAATTTCGTTATTTATGTGTAATTCGGCATGGAATGCGTCTAGCAAAGCGCCTAAAGCTCCTTCATGACCGTAATTTGTATGATGGTGTCTTGACCTTAACATTACATCGTTACGTAGAGCTCTCGGACAGGCGTTCAGGTTGATAAGCTCATGAAGAACCTGTGAATCAACCCTGCCTTGTAGGACATCAGCGATGGTCAATGCTCTGGTGATGTCCCTTCTAACCCGGAAAGCGTCTTCTAAAGCAACTGTTACTTGCCGATCCGTAAGATAGGAACGGAACCAGCTTTGAAGATCGCCGTGAATTCCAATCCTCTCATGCTTAGCGATTGCAATCTCATGCTTTACCTTATCAAAGCAGCAGAGAGATCGATGTAAATAACATCCGTTTGATTTCATTCTAATGAGCTGTTGGTAACATACGACGTTAGGCACAGTAATTAATGATCGCTCAGGTACTGCTTACAATGGAACAGCATCGAATCCATGACAACTAGTTCAAATTGTATTGAAACTGCACTAATGGAATTGATGCCTCGGTAGTTATTGACGTCACGCTTGCTGCCTTTTTGTAGACTGGGAACATTTGCACCTCTTTACAGCATGATGTAATCAAACCGGTTGATAGAGAAAGCTGGAAAATGCCTCTAAGCGGAGAAAATAGGGAGACGATGTGTTAAGCATATGCGGTATTTCGAAAAATTTCGTTTCAGGTGGTTCGAAACGAAATTCCGCGGAATTTCGCGAAATTTGAGCATGGTGAAATCTGATTTCTTGATTTCGTTTCGTTTCGTAAAATTACAAAAAATTCGCTAGAAAAAACCAGCTTCTCACGAAATTTAACGGAATTCCGCGGAATTTTGAAACAAATTTAAACTTAAATTATACTTTGTGTTATCAAAAATTTTGGCTGCGCCGCTGAAATCATAAAACTATTTTCTAAACTTTATGTTATACACATTTTTTTTAACGCTTACTTCTTATTTTTCAATGGTTTTAGGTTCCAACTTGGCCTGCTTTTCCACTTAGTATTCCATTAGCATTTCCTCGGTTATTTTTTGAAAACTTTTCTATGTCCGTCATTATATGAGTGAGTATGTGTATCTTATGTGGTAAGACAATGGATACACTATGCCCAGGGTGTCGAGAATGTTTCCCACCTGAAAACATCCTAGACCAGGCTTAGAATCGAACTCGCCATCTCCGTATTTGCAATCCTACGCCTTAGCTCGTATGGCTATTTGAGACGTTTACTATGAAACCCCTTTCTGTGTTGACAAATACGTACCGTCATATGGGGGAAGAGGCGAAGATGATCATCTGATGTGTCAGTCAAAAGTGCCTAATTTTTTTTATGAAACGGTAGTCAACAATATTATTCGTTCAAGTAATGTTACCGCTAGGTAGAAAATCCGAGTTTTTCGATTATAATCATGAACATGTATTTCGTGGAAAAAAGAGCAATATAGTCATAAATGACGCTATTTTTGTTTCAAATATTGACTTCGTAGACTTCTTTACGTAGTAAATTCAACATTCATACAAATAACCTAGTGTATTTTGACGGCACTATAACTTGTCGTAGCAAAAATAACGAAGAGGTTCTGAGAAAAACCTTATTGGGAATGTGAGCAAATTCGAACGTTACAAACAGAATCCGTCTGGAATTTTTAATTGAATCCGTTTGGGTTTCTAAAAACGTTTGAGATTCTGAAAGGAATCCGTTAGGGACTCTGAACAGAATCCGTTCGGAATTTTAAACAGAATCCGTTTTGGATTTGAAAGAGATTCTGAACAGAAATCCGGTCGAGATTCGGGGCAGAATCCTTTTGGAGTTTATTATTTCCATTTATTATTCTGTTTGCGATTCTGAAAAGAATTCAAATGGTATTATAAACAGAATCCATAGTTCAGTCAAACTTCAGTTCAATTTCGTCAAAACCCAACTTATTTTGAGAAATAAAAGCGTTCTTATTACGAAGCAGTGTATGACAAAATTATTTTCACCTTTGGATCAACCTTCAGTTCCTTTAAATTTGCTTCATTATTTGTATAATTCCTTCCGAATTTGCCACTCTTCATAATGTACTTTAATAACATCAAAGTACATTTACTGTCATAATGATAAAACTATTCACGATATATAAATCGTGCTTATACATAATAATGATGTGAACTTGGCAGGCTCCCGAGTGCACCGAAATGTTGAAAATGATAAAAATGTTTTCCTGTCATATAATGCTTATCAATGGGCCACATGTAGTGTATTCTCAGAAATCCTTCGCGGGCCGCAGGAAAATTCTTGGAGGGCCGTACTTTGGGGATCACTGCCCTAAGGGATAAATTGACTGTAAGCACGTGACCAGTCACATTATTGGTCATGAATTGGAAACTCCGAAGCAAGTACAATGAGAATAACTTCTTTTTTTTTATCAAAAATAGATTATACAATTGGTGAGCTGTGCATTAGAGTGATTCAAATTTTGACTTTTTCGCTCCTCTATGCTAAAACGATGACATTTGTTGTTTTATTAATCCTCCTTAAATATTGCTAATTTGGATGTTACTAGACTGAACACGCGCAGTTTGAAGTTTTTTATGAAAATTACTTACCAAAGTCAGATCGTTTCGTAACAACAGCTGTCCTCTAGCTTAGGAAGTATTCTATGAAGTCATTGTGTCGATTACATTTGAATAGTTTATGGGTCGCAACACGGTACAGTTTTTTCACTAAGGGACGATTCCTATAGTAATTTCCATACAAACTTCAAACTGCGCGTGCTCCAGAACAGGTTGGAAGATCATTCAAATTGCTGAGTTCTTTACTTATTATTGCTTTTAACGCATACTGACCATAACAGCTGTTTCTTGCACTTAATTGAAGTCGGTTGAAGATGAAAATTTAGCAACAATTTTTGCATTGATTATAATATGAACAAACACATATACAAGGACAAACAGACACTAGCTCAGTTCGTCGAGCTAATTGTATATAAGACTATGGAGCGTGCTTTTAGAAAGGTCTACAGTTTTCTTCTAGTAAGTAAATGTATGCTATTATCAATTCTCTATCTGCGTACACGCACGGCGGAGTATCCCACTGGATAACAAATTAAATCTATGCATTTATTTTCTAATTTCTAATTAGCTCTATACCATAAAACCACGCTGATAAGTCAATATGAAGTATACTTCTGCATAATCACATAATTCTTGAGTGAAATAAGACTTGCCTTATCGCCAATGGTATATAAACGGGAGCGAGGTGATTTACAACAGACTACTTCTTCTCTTATTGATCTTCTCTATTTATCGCAAATAGTTATTTGTTTTTGAAAAGTGAAATCAAAATTCCGTACATAATGTGAAACTAATTTAATAAAAATTCCGCGGAAAAAAATTAAAATTTCGTTTCGTTTCGTAAAATTTCGAATTAAATGGACCCTGATTTCGTATCGTTTCGAAGTCTCGAAAGTAAATCTATATTTCGTTTCGTTTCGTTCCGTGTCAACATAGAAATTTTAAATTTCGTTTCGTTTCGTTTCGTTAGGAAAAAGTTTGTTATCGCATACCCTTACTATGTGTGTCTTGAGTAATTGAGTAATTGATGCGGCATCATCAGAAATCAGAAACATCCACGCTGCTTAGCGTTTTAATTGTGACCGGAACATTCAGTGCGGCCAATGAGATTAAATCGGCAGGGAGCTCTTCGTTTGAGAAAACGCTGGCAAACTTAGTAGAGAACAGAAAAGAGCTTAAAATATTTTTGTCTAGATTGCGTTGTTTGAGCGATATTTGGTGAATCTTTTGAGGGCGGGCTTCTTCGTTCTTTTCAGCGTACATAATTCATTTGTCATCCAAGGAACATCGAAGGTATCGCGAATGATCTTCTTCGGGACATGCCTATCTATAATATAAGCCAAGACTCGCGAGAAATTTTCTGCAGCGAGATTGACGTCGTCTGGATCCATAATATACTTTCAAATTAGACAACACAGCTTCTGTACAACAATGCAATGAAGGCTTCAAGACGACCATAAACCTTGAGTGGGGTTGCTGTGGACCTAACTTTACTAACGGTTCGGGTGCATTTGAAATGAAAGGAGCAATATCAAATTCGTTCACAAAGCATAGATTAGTTAGTCGTTAGTTTTATCAAATAGATCAAATATCTGGTCGCAGTGGATATTGTACCCGACAGGAAGAAGGAGTAGTCGTTAGTTATACACGAAATCATTTAAATGGACCCTTTGATTTTTGTCAATTCTTGACTCACCAAAACTGTCATAACTCCAACATTTCTCCACCGATCATAGAGATCAGCATATCGTTGGAAAGAGAAAAAGTGTATCCTCAATTTTCGATAGTAAAAATAGAGGCAGCCATACTGAATTTGGCCGCCATTTCGGATTTCTTTTTGAAAACTATTTTTCCGCCTGGTTGACAACCACCGTTTGGGTTCGTTCAACAATGATGTCACAGGTTATAGGGGGGGAGGGGGTCTAAGATTTTGTGACAGTACATGTACTAGGTATACAAAAAAGCGGGACAGAGGGGGGAGGGGGGTCTAGAAATCCCAATAAGTAGTGGACGTCATATTTGAATCACCCCTTTTTTGAATATGAATACATCGCACAGTGGTTCCATTCCCCTAGAAGGGCGGTCATAAATATAAATTACGGAAATTATACAGCAAAATGGGGTACTTTCATTATTTTTCGGGTTAAACAGCCTATTTTTTAATTATTTGGTAGGCTCAGTCATTATCATACTTTACGGAGCCGATTTCAATATTATTTGCAAAAATCTAATCAACAACGTTCAATTTACATTCTCGAGGAAGATGCGTGGGTGAGAAGATGCTTGTTATTGTGAAAATAATAAACGAAAATAAACCTGATAAATCCACCTAGCGGTGTTTATGCCTTTCTAGTGCATATGCAAAAATAGTATTTTTGCCACAGCTTTTAGACCCATTGTGCGATCTGGCCAATTTTTATTACAAAACAAAAGGATATGACTCCACTTCGAATGCAACTTGTTCCGAGAAAATCGGTTAAGTATAAGTGCTAAAAAATAAGTGAGTTTTTTTTGCACATACATACACACTAGACCTCTTCATGTTTTCAAAAAGTATCAAAAATTCAATCGGTCAGCCCAGAATCACAATTCTTATTCTAAAATAAGTCTTATGTCAAATTTGCAGCTAATTCGGATGAAATTTCGAAGTGGCTCAAGCCAATTTAGTGTTTTTGGGCTATTTTCAATTTTGGAAAAAAACTAACAAGAGATATAAACGTCGAAAACTATCGCAACAACCTCTATACGGAAGCTTTGGGTGTGCTCTACAAGTCTTGTGAACATTTCGATTCGTTCCGTTCATGTTTTGTCCATGTTAAAGTGATTTTCAAGCTTTTAAGTGCACAAAAATGCTGTTTCCCACAAAAGTCGTTGTTCTACAAAATTTTTGAATTTATGACAAATGATTGCTAATTTATTATATTATTATTCCTCTTTTTTTCTCTAAAAATTTGAGTAATATAAATGTTACTCTGCGATTTATCGTTAAATTCTAAAAAATCAGAAGCTGAACATTTGTCATAAATTTGCACGTTAGGATTTCTTCAAACAAGTTGTTCGAAGGTCTAATACACACACATTCACACACACAGACATGTCAGGTAAAAATAATTTTTAATTTTACAATAAAAAACCCTAAATCAATTTTATTATACATTACAGGCATCAAGCTAGCTCAAAATTTATCCGATCGACATGTGCATTTCCAGAATCAAAAAATGAACGTGCTGCTGGCAGCTCAGACGTTGAGTGGAAGTGTAGCCAACGCACTTGAAGTCCTTAAAACGAATGATTCTAAATTCTCCGAAGTGGATGCAACAGTGGATTTCATAAGGGTTTTTAACGATCTCTTCGATGTAATGAATTCCAAAAACAGTTTTTCGAAAGGATTGAAAATACCGATGTGCGAGGAAAACTTTGAGAGAGTTGATTCTGTTATGACAAATGCCGAATACTTCATTCGAGGCATTAAGCTTCCTTCTGGCGAAAATATTTTACATAGTATCTTCAAAACAGGATACGTCGGATTTTTGGCTAACATACAAAGTTTCCGGGGAATGTTTATTGAATACGTCCGTGAGAAAAAATCACTCTCTCGTATTCCAACATATCGTTATTCCCAGGATCATGTCGAAACATTTTTTGCGGCTGTACGTGCCAAGGGAGGGTGTAACCCCACTGTATCGCAATTCAAGGCGGCTTATAAAAGGTTAATTACACATAATAACATAAAAAGTACACTGCGAGCTAATTGCATAGATTTCAATGAATCGGACATACTGGTTGCTGAGGAGAAAACAAGGCATTGCTTGGACAGGGTGAATAATAATCGTAGTTTTGACAGTTTATGCGAATTTGAGAACTTTGAAGCTGTGAAGGAAAGTTTACTTGACGAAATTCTTTATTTAGATACATTTATGGACGATTTGTACATTGGAGCAGCGATTCAGCAGAATTCTCAGGCAGTACAAAAAAAACTTCTCAATTCAATTCGCTGTAAGAAATGTGTAGATGGCGCGCTAGCCGATAAGACAGTAGGCCTCGTGAGCAAAAGCATTTACACAATTTGCAAAGTCACCGAGATTGAATTCAAAATCCTTGTGGGAGATGAGAAAAACTTCAACCTTACTAAGTACTATGACGTACTGTTCGGCTGTACGTTACAAAGAATTCAAAATGAATTTAATGAAGTATTTGATGTTTTGACGTCCCATATAGTGGAAGATAATGAACCTAACGGCAATCATCGAATTGATCTGTTAAAGATAACTGTTGATTATTATTTGAACATAAGATTGTCATGCTATGCTAAGTCTGTTTTACCCTTCAAGAAACCTATTCGCAGCAAGCTAACCAAGCTCATTTTGTTTGAAGGACATTGAATATTGTAATACCTAAAATGACCAGATTGAAGAACATGATTGTTTTTTTTTTATATGTATATATTTTTTATGCGAACAAAATCATTGAATAAATATTATCGAATGATATTGCACTAGTTAAAAAACTGTACTTTTATTACCATTCGGCTGGGGATTCCATATGCAACATAAGTCACTGTCTTTTGTTTCAAATAACAATAGTAAAAATTAACTCATTCCGTATTTTTACTGCTGGGTGGACCTTTCATTTCATTCGCAAACATTTTAGTCACTCAATTGTCAAACAGTTCATGTTTTGCGTTGAAATTTAGTACCCAATATGTCTTTTCTATAACAGGTATTCCGCCAACACCGACTATTCCGTAAACACCGACTATCTTCCTCGATGATTTATTATCTCTTTTGATGGAATCGATCATTATTTCATCTATACTAATGTTTACTGGACAAAAAATCAACATAATTGCATGTTTTCATCGAAATCATGGTGGATAATTCAATAATTATCGAAAATAGGCACTTAGGTCAGAGAACTCGTTTACTCTATTATGCCATTTATTAGGGTGAACTAACCAAAAACTGGGTACCAAAAACGAGAGTACCAAATACGATGTGAGGTAGATGGGTTATCTATGTAGTTTGACAGCTGTTTCACCCTCCTGCGGTGTTGCGCGTCTTCTACAGCAGTGAACGAACTGGATTTTCCTTCGTCGCACGGGTAACGTAGGAAATTGTGAAAAAGTCACTGCCGCAAAGTTAAATTTAGCTGTATTTCAAGTAAGTAACACCGGAATGTAATTTAAATGAATGCAGATCGTAGTGTACACTTTTTACTATCTCGCCAGATGGTTAGTTCATTATTTTAGTTTACGATTCGCGAGTATTTAGTGATTTAGAATTTGATATGACGAATGCTAGCGCCATGGACGAATTAGCGCATAACCCTATTCGATGGAGAAACCATTGTTTCTCATTGAAAATTTGCCGGATCGAAATATGGGCTCATGGCCAAATACCACTTTCTATACCAAAAATGATTCAAAAAGTTTCGCACTTTTTTCCGTCATTTATCTTGAACTGATTTGCTCGCAACATTGGTCTGATTATTTCCTATTGAAAATAAGCTATATTGGATTATGGGCTCAAAAGTTATGGCCAAAATACAAGATACTACATAATGCACGAGAAAGGCATTACAACCGATAGGTGGATTTATCAGGGTTTTCAAAAATATTTCGACAAAAGGTCCTATGTAACAATTCACTCATTCCGAGAAAAATGGCGTTGAAGACTTGCGAAATACTTTTTTGAAAGTATTCAAACATAACCAATTCTTCTGGGTCCTGTTTACCCCGTAACACGATAGATCTCTTTGACGTAGCGTGTCACGGTGTAAGATCTACCAAACAGAGCCCTAGCTTAATCCATTTTCTAGCTTGGGCAATACGTTGTGGTAATTAAGGATTCATCGTATTTAGTCCCCGCTACCAATAGCAGTCTCAAAATAAAACATAAATAATGTTACCTTGCAGACAGTTGAAATACCTACTCAAATTCCTCGGTATCCGGGCCTACACTTAATAGTTTTTTTTTACCTCGGTAAAATAAATTGACGAATAAGATCCTTAAGGCTTATTTTTACTGATATCTCGTGAATAAATATGACGTTTTTACAAGTTACTGAAACTCGGCAGTCAAGTTTGCCATAATGATCGATTCAAAGTTTAACCGAGATTCAGCAACTCCGTCTGTCAAACGTATAACCTCTGACGTTCATTTATTTTTCATTTGCTCCTCTGACGTGCTCCACGGGAAAAAGCAAAAAGCAGTGAAAGAATAAAATTTTCAACTGGTATTGTCTGGTAAGCATTCAATCTGATTTAATATTCTTTCCGAACCCGACTCTAATCTTTTTAAATTTTTAATTACATTTTACGTTGATTTCTTGGTTGACGATGTGAGTAATTAAATTTATGAATTTATTCAATTTCAGCTCCAGTTGTTGTTCATGAGGTTCTTCACGCCACAAAAATGCTACGCTTACTCGCGGGAAGACATATATCATCTGGTATCTAATACTATGGGTCTCCGGGCATCCTATAGCAGTTCGTTTTTGGAACAAACGTATAGCCTTTACGTATACTTAGTATATGAGAAAGAATTCGTATATCGTATATCGTATATCGTATATCGTATTGCATTCGTATATCATGAGGCTAACACGATGATACTTCTATGCCCAGGGAAGTCGAAGCAATTTCCAATCCGAAAATTGCCTAGACCGGCACCGGGAATCGAACCCAGCCACCCTCAGCATGGTCTTGCTTTGTAGCCGCGCGTCTTACCGCACGGCCAAGGAGTCACAGACTGTGGTAACTGAAATTCCATTTAGATAGCAGCCAGAAATATGAATACACTTGAAGGATATTCAAAAAGAAATTGAAACGGTACACGACTAAATTGATCAGAACACATTATATCTGTTCAAATAACATAATTTTGTTATTTGTTTACCCTCAGTTTTGTCGTAGACGGTTGCAGCTGAAATAGCCTTTAGATGAAAGATAGGAGCGTAAATATTCATCCAAAGGATTTTTCTGGATGGGATTTCAAGGAAAAACATATTTTTTGGAGGATGGAGATAACAAAATTTTGAAGAAAATTGTCTTTCCGTCGAAGAAACAGTAAAGTCGTTTGTTTACCATTCGCTTGGTTGCAAATGGTCGCAGCTGACACAGCCTTTAGATGACAGATTAGAGTGTAAATATTTACTTAGCGGATGTTTCTGGAGGAAACATAGTTTCTTGGAGGATGAAGATAGCAAAATTTAGAAGAAAACTGTGTTTCCGTCGAAGAAACATAAGGAAGCTATTTGATTACCATTTGCTTGGGCGCAGCTGAAATAGGCTTTAGATCACAGAGAACAGACATGGATGCTCGAACAAAATTTTGTTAAAAACGTTTGTAAAGATTTGAATCACTCCTCAGCGCCGCCAACGCAGGCTGCCCGACATAAAAACTCAATCTCACTAAGTGATGGCGTTGGCATACACTACATAAACAATGTAGTGCTGCCACCTAGGAGCGAGCCTAGGAGCAATTCGGAATGAACACTAGCGCTAAAAAGTAAAACACGGCAAATTTTAACCATATTTATCAGCACACTAGCACCGCGCAACGGGGACATAACGACATACTTCAAAATGACCAGTACAAACTTTCACACAAGCACGCGAATGAAGATGAACGTCTGTTCTCTGTGTTTAGATGACATATTAGAGTGTAAATATTTACTCACAGGATGTTTCTGGAGGGAATTCGAAGGGGAAACATATTTTCTTGGAGGATGAAGATAACAAATTTTAGAAGAAAATTGTGTTTCCGTGAAGATAATAAAATTTAGAAGAAAATTGTGTTTCCGTCGAAGAAACATAGTAAAGTTATTTGTTTACCATTTGCTTGGTCGCAGATGGTCACAGCTGAAATAGCCTTTATATGATAGATAATAGTGTAAAAATTTACTCAGGGAATGTTTCTGGAGGGGATCTGAAGGAGAAACATATTTTCTTGGTGAATGATATTAATGAAATTCAGAAGAAAATTGTGAATCCGTTCATCAAACACAGTTGTTCGTTGACCATTTGTTTGGTTACGGACGGTCGCAGCTGAAATAGCATGTAGATGACAGATTAGAGTGTAAATAACTACTCACAGGATATTTCAAGAGGGAATTCAAGGGTAAAACATAAGTTTCATGAGGTATGCCAACATTTTCACGTATAGTTTATTTACCTGGATTATCTCAAATTCGAAGCCTTATACAGAGCCGTACAGAGCATATTAGCTCAAATTCTATAAAATGACTATTGTATCTTATATAGTATACATTGAAGTAGCAGTTTAGGGATAACTTGTTTAATTACGATAAAGTCATATTTTTGGATTTATGACCTATGGAGGAACCACTGTGATCGATGAAAAGCTTAGCTTATATTGTGCATTGTGTCCGAAAAACTCAGGTGTATGTTTTTTCTATCAAAAGTTATGTACGATTTACCAATACCAAAGTCTTTTTTTTAATATTCCAAAATACTTCCTTCGTTAATAACATTTTTTTTTGTTGAAGTGCGATATAATTGCCCGTAAAAATTTAAAAAAAAATCACTTCTAGATTCCAAAGAAGTTTCTGCCGAAAATCAAAATATAATATTCACATGTAAATTTTGAATTTTTTTCGAAAGTTTTTACATAATAATTCGGAGAATTTTCCTGTTTGACACAGAAAAATTATTTTTAGGTTCAGTCTTTATGATAAGCGGGTTTTGCGTCAACTTTCCGACGTTTCGTTGTTTATTATACCTTCTTCAGGGATTTCTAAAATTTTGAATGTTTTACAAAGCTTTTCGTAGAAATATTTGAATAGAACAGTTGAGTGCATAAAAATTGAAACACATGCAGTAAGTGATAAAAATGTTAAAATCAAACACACAATTTTATTCACGAAAAAAATAGTCGTAGTTGGACTCCATTACTAAAACTCTTAAACAGCAAAATATGTCAGACATGACCCTCATAAGTACAACAAAACACAGCCTCTGTAAGTCAAACAGCACAAACATACCTTTTAGACTGGTCCATAAAATTCTCTGTAAAACATTTAAATTTTAAAAATCCCTGAAGAAGGTGTAATAAACACCGAAACGTCGGATAATTGACGCAAAACTCGTTTTAGCTTATCAAAAGAGCCGAAAAATACCGTCGTCAAAAATCAATCACAGTCGAAAACAACGAGCAATAAAAAAATCTACGTAGGTATACGGTAGGTATACCGTATACCCCTCGTCCCCCTTCGTAGACTCATTTGAAACCCCTCCCCCCCTTAAGAGTCTATGTGGTTTATAGACAGCCCCACATTCATCATTGTGTTAATGTGGGCCTACGCCTATTTTTAAATAAGGGATTGGAATGAATTTACCATTTCATTATTGATTACATTCGAAAAATTGTTAATTACTTAAAAAAAAACTACATTCGGGGATTTTTTTTGGGACTTGTTGTTCAATCGATCTTATACTCGCTTTAAAACCGGTTTAGTCCATGTTAATAATCAGCAAAATAAATCTCTTAACGAACATACAGCCAGTTGAAACCATTTTTCAGATTGCGTAAGGCTCAATCAGAGAGCACGCAATCTACGGAAAATCTATACAAATGTACTTATTTAGCAGGATCGATTCAATCAGCGACTGGAAAATATTGACGATATTAAATACATCCGAAATATACCCTTTTTTCCCCTATGAAGGCCAGGAACACATAGCATTATTTGTTCAACAGATTCCGGAAGCTGTATTCCGCGTTTTTTTTTTATGTAGCTGTGAATGACTCCATGCCCTTCATCGGATTCATCCGTAGCTCAGCGGTAATATGAACTATTGTACAGAAAGACCATGCTGAAAGTGGTTAAGTTCGAATCATTAACCATTCCATAATTGTGTTAGGTAAACATTCACATGATTTTCCTGGGCATAAGCTAAGGCATTGTTTTTTAGTTCGATCTTAAAGTATGAACGCGCTTGGTTAGTATTATTCTATGAACCGGCATCGCCATAGTTCCCAGTAATAAATAAGGAATTTATTTGGGAGCAACATTCTCAACCCCAACAGATGCAATAGCAGTGGGAGGCGCCGTCGTGTCAGTAACACGTTGGAAATGAACATGTTCGCACCGAAAACGACGGTGCTGATAGTACCAAGCAACATTTTGAGTTTTATGAATTGCTACAAGAGTATTTGAATTCTACGACAATAAAACCCTAGCCAAGGCATTTGTTTCTCGATCGCTTACACCAAAACCTCTTGAAGAGTAATATCTGCCTAGTTGGCCCACTCTTGCAATGGTTTTCAAGTGTAAATGTAAGACGAAATTCAAGATCAGAATCTGACAAAACCTGAACAACAAATTGGCACCAAAAACCTTTCGAAATCCATGTGCAAACTGCTATAAAAGAAAGTTTGCATTAGTTAAAACCTTTTCTAAGCTACATAATCTCGATGCCTGCGGAATTCTCTAGATCTAATTTTATTCAAACATGAAATAATAAAATATGTTCAGTCTTAACAAAATAAATTCAAATTTAAAACCATAAAATGCCATAATCAAATATGCAAATGAAATATTCTGAACTGAACCATAGATAAAAATAATTGAAGCAGAGTTGCTATATGGTGCATAATTTTTTGGTGCCGAATCAGATTTATTGTGTCATATAGTGTAAAACATTGATATAACTGATGCGCTCTCAGTAAACTTCAATTTAACAACCTTTTTTTAAAAGCAAATTTTCCGATAAATAAAAAAAATCGTTTTTCTGCATTATAATTAATATTTATTGATTTTTGATTGTTCGTAGCTAATTCGTTTATAAAATAGGATGAATGAAATACATATTTGAATTCAAAGTGTCTGCTGATGCTAAGTGAAAAATAAATATGGCGATGGCATCCGAGATGATTTTTCGTGATCCATTTGTTCAAAATTGCTTTGCTTCGATGAAATCAACTTTAAAATCACAATGTTTAAATGTGACAATAAAAGAGTTTTTTGCCTTTCTCGTACAACTAAGTTGTACCGAAAGGCTATCATTTCACTCCAAAATCGAACTTTTGATAGAAGTCCCGGAGACCCATAGTGTTATATACCATTCGACTCAGCTCGATGAGCTGAACAAATGTCTGTCTGTCCGTGTGTGCGTGTGTGTGTGTGTATGTGTGTGTGTGTGTGTGTGTGCACAAAATGCCATAAAAAACATTAGCCAAATTTTCACATAGAAACTCTTAACCGATTTTCTTGCAACAAGTTGCATCCGACAGAGACTAAACCGCTGTTGATCACTATTGAATTTCATAATAATTGCAAATTGCAAAAAATAGATAATATTAAAATAGTGATGAGACATAGTCACATAGAACAATAATGTGTTATGAAAAATGCCTTGCATCTATGAATATTTTATCCGTGGCTTCCCATTAAGAGTTTCATCGTACTATAAAGATGCTCGTGTTGCACGCATTTAGGCGTAAGTATGCTCTTCGTTCAGTTTCATAGTACTAAATTGTCCGAAAGTCAAAATTCGAACATAGGAAATTCGAGAAACTTTTGACAGCGCCATCTGTCGTCTACTAGTGTAAATTTTCTATCATAACATTAGACGGTGTAACTGTTTTGCCTTTCTTGTACATCATCGAGGTGTAAGCGTAAAGGCTACATTTATTACCTTTTTACGCGAGAAAGGCGCCATCACCGCTAGGTGGATTAATCTGGGTTTTTCAATGCGTAATTGCTTATGTACTATATACATTAGCTGTTACAAATGCCGATTGGTCATTTTTCAACATTTATGATGATCATAATAAGAGAGAATTTGACAGTTCATGTATTCCAAATAAAAATAAACAAACCGCATGGATGGAAGTTTTCGGAGCATATTAATATTCCGAAATGATCAATTATACACGTAAGTAAAAAATAAAATACTACACTAGTTGTCGCTTGTGACGGCACTTATCCAGAAATAAAATGCATCCCCATTACCGTGCCATCGTCTAAGAAAATGTAAAAAAGTTTAATAAGGCTGGGGCAGGTACGCACACCATATATGTTATTTCTTCTATCGTTATTCGTTAGTGTCTTTCTCACCTCGCGATTTTGGAAACGCAAATTTCGGCATCGAGATAATTGATGTAACTGAAAATGGCTCAGCATGCATATTGTGAGTAAGCACGCAGCTTAGTAATATTTAAAGACTGTATTTGATGTAAGAATGAAGTTTTTAGCTACTACTCGCCCTCACTTCGCCATGAGTATTATCGAGAACTATGTTCACAGATATTCTGCCGGACATTCTGGCTATGCTTCCGATCCATAGTCCGATTTTCGCGGTGTGAACGATGGAGTCGTTAAGTCGATGAATAGATGATGTGTGGGCACGTTGCATTCGCGGCATTTCTGCCATATCTGGCGTACAGTGAACACCTGATCTATGGTGTACCTTGGAGTTCTAGTGACGTGTGACTGATTCTCCCGGTGGCTTTATCCGGCCATCAAACTTGGACATAACGTCGCGAAGAGGCGCTTATTGAACTTGTTCAATCAGTTACTGGAGTGCAACATTGTTCCGGATGATTGGAGGGAAGTGAGGGTGATAGCCATCCAGAAGCCCGGAAAACCCGCGTCGGATTGTAATTCGTATCGCCCCATCGCGATGCTGTCATGTCTTCGGAAGCTGTTGGAGAAGATGATTCTCTTCCGGCTAGACAAATGGGTTGAATCGAATAGTTTGTTGTCAGATACACAATTTGGTTTCCGCAGGGGCAAGGGAACGAACGACTGTCTTGCGTTGCTTTCTTCAGAAATTCAGCTTACTTTCGCTAAAAAAGAGCAAATGGGCTCAGTGTTTTTGGACATTAAGGGGGCTTTTGATTCAGTTTGCGTCGATGTCTTATCTGACAAACTCCACGAATGTGGGCTTTCACCAATTTTGAACAACTATTTGTACAATTTGTTGTCAGAGAAGCGTTTGAGTTTTTCTCATGGTGACTCGGCAACTTCACGAATTAGCTACATGGGTCTCCCCCAGGGCTCATGTTTGAGCCCCCTTCTTTACAATTTTTACGTCAGAGACATTGATGAATGTCTCATGCCAAATTGCTCGTTGAGACAGCTTGCAGATGATTGTGTTATATCCGTTTCGGGGCCAACAGCGATTGATCTGCAAGGACCGTTGCAAGATACTCTGGACAATTTGTCCACTTGGGCTACGAAGCTGGGTATCGAATTCTCTCCGGAGAAAACTGAGATGGTTGTCTTTTCAAAAAAACATAAGCCGGCAAAGTTCCCGCTCCAACTGATGGGTAAGACAATCACTCATAGCATATCTTCTAAATACCTCGGGGTCTGGTTCGACTCGAAATGTACCTTCAGGAAGCACATTGTGTATCTGACACAAAAATGCCAGAAACGGATCAACTTCATGCGATCAATAACCGGAACATGGTGGGGAGCGCATCCCGAAGATCTTATGACGTTGTATAGAACAACCATTTTGTCGGTTCTCGAATACGGTAGTTTCTGCTTCCAGTCCGCGGCTAAAACACACATGCTGAAGCTTCAAAGGATTCAGTACCGCTGTCTCCGTATCGCGTTAGGATGTATGAATTCGACACATACGATGAGCTTGGAAGTACTTGCGGGAGTACTGCCACTAACAGATCGTTTCGCGGAATTATCGCTCCGGTTCCTCATCCGCTGTGAGGTTCTCAATCCATTGGTCATTGACAACTTCGAGAAGCTGCTCGAACAAAACCCTCAATCTCGATTCATGAGTATTTACCACTGGTACATAACGCTGGAGGTAAGCCCTTCTTCGGTAGATACCAATCGTGCTAACTTCTTAGACTCTTACAGTTCCTCTGTTACTTTTGATCTGTCCATGAAGCAGGAGGTTCATGGAATACCAGATTTTTTTTTCGTGCGGAGGTCATACCTCCATTATTTGCAAGCAAATGCGGGCACACCCGTGAGGACAGAAGCAAGGAGAGAAGGAGAGAAGACGGGTCAAAAATGGATGACTCCACTGGTTTCGATGTTTTTAACGTTTTTCATAGCGCCTAATTTAAGCTCAAAGTGTTTAGTTCCGTGTATTCCGCTGAGCTAGCAGCTGAACACTATTCACTCGAGCAAATCGCATGCCTACCTCCTGACCACTTTTTCATCTTCACCGGCAGTCTAAGTTCCTTGGAGGCTGTTCGGTCAATTAAACTGGTTAAGCACTCAGCGTATCTTCTGAATGGAATACGGGGAGCTTTGAGTGCCTTATCACAACGGTCTTACACAATCACCATGGCTTGGGTCCCTTCTCATTGTTCGATCCCGGGAAATGAGAAAGCGGACTCTTTGGCTAAGGTGGGCGCTATGGAAGGTGATATTTACGATCGGAAAATACCTTCGATGATTTTTCACATTAGTTCGTCAGTAATATCTTGAACAGCTGGCAACAGAAATGGACAAATGGGGAGTTGGGTAGATGGCTGTATTCAATTCGCCCGCAGGTGTCGAAGCGTCCATGGTTCAAAAATTGAATATGGGACGAGACTTCATTCGAACCATGTGTCGTCTAATGTCCAATCACTACACTCTAAATGCACATCTTTTCAGAGTGGGGCTCTCGGAAGGAAATCTCTGTGTTTGCGGCGAGGATTATCAGGACATCGATCATGTCGTGTGGGCGTGCGAGGAGCATCGTGGCCCCAGATCTGCGCTAACTGAACATCTCCGGGTCCGAGGAAAACAACCAAAGCCTATTAGGGAAGTGTTGTCGGGCCTTGATCTCGAGTACATGTCCCTGGTCCACCATTTTTTGAAAGTTGCTGATGTAAAACTGTAATCAATGTCTGCCCATTCCATTGTCTGTCGTACCCCATATCGAATGTCTTCCTCTTGTTGTACATTTCCATGTCTGTCGTTAATCCCCTCCGTATGTCTTCCTCTCGTCGTTGTCTCCCAAAAAAAGTTTGTTTGCCCCGTTACAGATGTAAAAATGCGAGGAATGTCAACTTTGTGAACATCAGCATCGTAATTACTTAAGCACCCTAAAATCCTTTCCTTTCCTACTGTATTATTGTATTCCCTAACCTCGACTAAACCGCGAGTCTTTCGGTTCCCCAAAACTAACACTATGTATAAGAATCAAGAAATGTATTGTTAAACTTGATTTCGGCTCCGTAACGCTTCACGGCAAATGAGCCTTCCAAATAAACGAAAGATAAAAAAAAAAAAAAAGCTTGGACATGGACACATGGAAGGTGCTGTAGAAAATACTCGGCGGTAATCAAGAGAACGGCATCTGTTGGCGTCGCGTGAATCACAAGTTATACTAGGCGTATAGGGCAGTGCACCAAGTGAGCTTAAGGAAGATTTTTGATGTTTGAGCGATGCCGTAATAGAAACTTCATCGAGGAGGAATAATAGCTCATCAAGTACCAAGTAAGTCTTACACACTGCAGCGTAACGATACTGCCGACTTGCGCTACATTACTGCGAGATTTTCTGTAAAGAAATGCCAGGATACTATTATCAGAAATTTCGCGAATCGTTTCTGAAAAAAAAATCCAGAAGATCACTCCAAAGAATCTTGGCAGATTACTAAGTATCCCTCCAAATATATGTTAAGATTGAGGATATTTGTTTACATGCTCGAACTTAATCGATATGCACGCCACTTTTATGTCTGTGAAAGTCCGACCTCCATTCGAAGGAATTTCGGAATTCCCTTAGGATGAATCCAAGAATTTTCCATGGAGGATTCCTATAAATCGCTTCAAGGAAACTCTGGATTGGCTGAGCATGAATCCTAAGGTATGCATTTCCTGAATTAAACGCAAATTAAACTTAAAAGCGAAAGTCCAACAATTTTCGAATAACCCTGCTTTTGACAGGTATGGGGCCGTCCACAAAGTACGTCATGCCTCTATGGGGGAGGGGGGGTTCAGAGCAGCGTGACGATCCATACAAAAATTTTAGAGGTTTATTACAAAAAGTGTGACGAATGGGGGAGGGGGGGGTCGAAAATCGCCGATTTTTGCGTGACGTACTTTATGGATCTTCCCTATCGAATCATTTTTGATAGATGTCTTATAGTGCTGGGAAGCACTAGCCAATCCTAAGAGCTGGTTATTTTTTTAATTTTCCAACTGTCACTTTTAAGTTTATTTCGCGAAAAGAGGCAGATTCTAAGTTTCTCTTCGGATTAATTTCTGGATTTTCTTCGGAAAATTCATTGGATTGCATTTAAAAGAATCCACGCAGACCATATGAACGAATCGAAGCGTATATAACCTACCATTTATTTCCATATGAATCCCAAAATATTATTCATTTTTTAGTCTTGTACAACCCCCCACCCCCTGTCGCGGATATAAGGGGGAAGTGGTCGCTTAATCAACTTTTATTTTCGAAAAAATCTGTTTTTACAGAAACCGTTTAGTAATTCATGCCCAAATAAGTTTCGAACAACATCAGTGAACATGTTTGAATATTCCCCTAAAAACAAAACGAATTCAAATCCATTATCCAAAGCGGCTCTAATTTCGAATGCTGCCTATTCTACCAAATTGTGATCGTATACCCATCCGCTTTGTACCGAGGCCTAGCTAAGCGGGGGTTGCTGGCTGGGTAGACGCAAAGTGACAAAAGTGCTTTCGGCGCCATGGCCATTCTAAATCGAATGTTATCACATGCCATTGACGAAAAGGCTGGGCTGGGAACACACATCCCGAACAATGTCGATCCCAGAAATGGGACATGGGATGCGTCAGATTGTTAAAATTGATTTTTTTTTTCAACATTTCCCTAAAAACTCTTCCGTAGCATCAAACTACGCTCGGTACGGTAGAAAAATGCGACGGAGAATAGTACTATTTATCATTCCGTGTGAGCTGATCCAGCTGTTGCCACTCGGATGGATTCGGTTTGGGTGTTTGTATTTTCCGTTTATTTTTTCTACAAACCGTTGTCAGTCCATTCTGGGATGTTGTGAATGGTCATCCGGTCATTGAAGCTGTTGGCTCTATTGTTGAGATTTTCCAGCTTCCTAGTCAAAACTTTCCATTGATATGCGTTGTTAGGGTATGCTTCAGGGCTTGGTTGGGAAATTGGATATTGTAAAATAAGGTTTTTTCGTTATCTGCCTTTTGAGATAAATACTTTCAATTAAAATCAGATAGCTTCACATTCCATGGGAGGAATAATTTTAGAAACTAGATGTTTGGTAAACAAATATCACCGTTAATGCTTTAAACCTTTTCTTTTCTATTTATTAATGCTGTACGATACAAGATAACGCTTTATAAAACATCTTTATTCTAAGTAAATAACATCATAAAACGCATAATAGGTATATTATAAACTGAGTGTAGCTCCAACTCTCTTAAGGATATCAGAAAAGATTACGGTTTCTGAGATAACTACAGGATTTACACGCACAACCTCCATATATCATATCTGCTTCAATTCTAAGTTGACTAAGTCGAGTCAAGTACGACACACTGAACACGGCCCCACAGTTGAGGTCGAAATACGTATTTGAAAATATAACAAAACGTAGTGGAATCAAATGGAAAGTAGGGGTAATGACGGCTTTGGCAGGTTTTGTTCTATTATTGGCAGGGGGTTTTTAATGACTGATTATGCTCAAATTTGGCCCAAACATTCTTTGCATATCAAAGAATATTGTGGCCAAATTTCATAAAATTCGGTCGATAAAAACCCCCCTGCCAATAATAGAACAAAACCTGCCAAAGCCGTCTGTTCCCCTACTAAACTCGTCTTAGACAGATAAAGACATTCCACTAAAAGAGCTTAAATAATTTTTCTGCTTGCGGTATTTATTTATTTTATTGTAGAATGAGAGCGCCCGCTATGATCTTGCGATCGTAGCTATACGATACAGAACTAAGTCCGACACATATCTGTAGTAGAATAGTTCAACCCGCACTAGCCCAGGATGCATTTATTGGGGGGTGTTCTTACTTGTCAATATCAGAAACTCAGCCATCTTGGATTTTTGTATGGAATTTATGGTTGTTTGTTTACGTTTTGCACTGAAAATGAACTCCTCCCCCCCGCGCTGGTTATTCCCATCTACTAACGAAGTCGAATAACATGTACACAAAAAAATCTTACACTAGCCGACACCACTTTATCGGGCTTTGGGACAGTTCGTCGAATGACATTTCGTCGAATGGCGTTTAGTCGAATGACATTTGATCGAATGGACATTTAGTCGAATGAACGTTTAGCCGAATGAATATTTAGTCGAATGCTGAAAGTGATTTCAGCTTAATAGGTCGATTGTTACATTTCGCACTCTAATGAAATGATATTAAATATAAGAAAATTAAATGTACGCACCCCTAGTTATAAATCAATGGGATTTATATTTAAGAACATGACAATAGAGTTTATTATTGAGTTAGTGTGGAGGTTCTGTCGGCAGGAAGATAATCGGTTTCAGTCAAATCACCGAAATTGTAAGTAATATACTAATTTTAATCATGTAAAAATCAATAAAAGAATATATATTACAGCTTTTTAGCTAATAACTGACAAATGACGTCTTTTATTTGCTGTAAGCATCGGTGCGAGATCGCCAGCTGACACCTTCCGCAACATCGATAATACATAATTTAACAAGCAAAATAGTCAGTGGATTTTTGATTGAATTTTGTTAAATAATCTTCAAGATACATGGATGAACTTATTGTAGAAATTCGGTAGACCCATGAAAGTTCAATCAGCAGCGCAAGAGACGAATACGGAAGCTTATTAGGATTATTTGCCTTAAAAAACTTAAAACTTCAGGAGACTCTGATGTGCTATAGAAAAAAATGCTAAAATAGCCAAATGTTAGGTGCCGACGGGGAAATAACTTCTATTCAATTTTTTGGTGGCTCAAGCTCGTAGTTGACTTGGGAGCACTTCATAAATTGTTAGTCGAATGACGTTTATTCAAATGACATTTTGTCGAGAGGACGTTTAGTCATTTGGTCGAATGGATATTTAATCAAGAGTAAAGTGCAGCATCTTTTTCTTCTTCATCTTCAATGGCTCTACATTAGAACTGGAACTCAGTATTCTTTTAGCATTTTAGTTATTAATTGAAATCATTTCTATGCCCGACTTGCATGAGTATTAGGGTGCCAATGGAATGTATTAGAAAAATTTGACAATCGAATTTCAACAACAGGTAGTGCTCAAGAGGTTCATCTAAAAAAAAAGAAGTTCAATGTTTGACTTATCTAGAGAAAAAAAATGATTTTTTGGGACTTTTTTGGAAGAAATCTAAATTTTGTTTAAGGCCGACTGTCTTAGAGATGCTTAAAACGTCGAGATTTGAAATTATTAAACAAAAAATCAAGATAATTTACTTTTTGAGACGTGATCGAATTTTTTATGCCTAATGTCCATAAATATGTGATTTTTCTAAACACTATTATTGACTGAAGTCTTTTTTCCTGCAAACATCTATTTGGTAAAATGTACCACGATTATTCATTCGAAAATCTACTTGCGAATAAATGTCTATTCGACCAAATGTCCATAGAACCAAATATTCATTCGACAAAATGTCCTTTCGACCAAACGTCTAACGACTAAATGTACGAAGGTGCTTGATTCTAAAACCTGCTATCGACTAAATGTCCTGCCGAACGCCATTAAATCAAAAGTCCTACACCTCTGATGGACTAAAAAATAATTTTCGACCAAATGTTTTTCGACGAAATGGTATAGATTCACTTTATCGATATGTTTCAGCTCTGGTTGATGAAGATGCGTCGCATGCAACTTCTCCGGCTTCCAAGAGCTTTCTCTGTCGCTTTCTCGAACAATATTGAAGTTTTTAGAGGGTGTCCTGTAGCGTAGTTGGCGACATGTTCGCTTTACAAGCGGATGGTCATGGGTTCGATTCCCAGCCCCTCCACCAAACTCTCATCAGTCACCGGATGCGCAGCCTATATGTAGGCGTATTGTGAAGCGCCCTTGCCATAACTTTTACCTATAGGGGAAGTGCACCGGTTTTGGTCAACTTAGTTCCTATTTTGGCCAACCCTAAAAAATACATATTTTTCCAAAATAATCGATCAGTTGAAAGCAGCATTGAAGCGTGAGGGATATATCTCTTGTTGGAACTAATAAAACCCTTGCGAATTGCTTTATTTTTGGAGTTATTCGCAAAATTGACCAAATTAGGAACATGGCCAAAACCGGTACAGTTCCCCTATGCCCTTTATCGTCAACAGAGTTAGTTACTGACAAACGCACCTCGCCACAAGCCTTCATCAGAACCTGAACACAATATGGTAAGAATAATTTGCCTTACATTCTCTGATATTTCCTTGAATATGATTCTAATTTTATAACCATAAATTCTCAAATATTTCCATAAAAGCAGAAACTATGATAGCATGACATCGAAATTTGCTGTAGAGTAGAGTGGGGCAAGAGTGCGCGTGGGGTAAGAGTACGTTTTCGATTTTTTGAAGTAATAAAAAAAGATAAACTAGCAGCACTGCATCAGTTTGACAGGTATTCTGGCCAACTATTATCATGTGTAATTGTAAACGATTTGAATAAACAACAAGGGAGATATGGAGTTTGATAACTTTTTGGTCATTTTGCTAAAAATAACTGGATTTCCGCAACTAGTATTTCATTACCATATATACGTTCAATCAGGTGAACATTATACCATTTCGATAACCTATTGTATAGAGTACTTTATGGTACAGAACACCAATCCGGTTGGTTTTCCAAGAAGTCAAAACCATTACTTGAATAATTTTTGGGACTGTGGGGTAAAAGTACGCAGGAACCGGTGGGGCAAGAGTACGCATATGAATTTTTAAATTAAGATGTCAAACCCGTATCTCCGGTCGAAATAGGACTTCTTCCAAAGCGTAAAGATCCACAATTAAGAAAAAAGGGACAGAATTCGAAATTATCACAAGTTTTTAGGAGAAAGCACTGAAGCGAAATAATGAAATTGTATTAGGACTTGTTGTGCACCTAAACATAGTACGAAAACACAATTTCATCTAAATGATAATTTCATTTAATCAAAAGAAACATTCATAAATTACGCAACGTTTAGCTGGGAGGGGTTGTAAGATGTATGACGATCCATATAATGTTTAGAGGATTCATACTTCTCGGAGACGAGCCAGCCTCGGGCTGAAAGTCTCTTTAATAAAGACACAAAAAAAAAAAAGGATTCATACAAATAGTGTAAAATAGGGGGAAGGCGTGATGAAATAGCCAAATTTTACGTTACGTGATTGGTGGACTTTCTTTAAGGAAAATACTTTTGTATACGCCACGCGAAACCTGATATATATTTTTACCTCTGTAGTTTTTTGTATAAGGTACACTGGGGAAGTGGAAAAGGAAAAATCGATAGTGCATGTTTGAATTAGTGTAAAGCCGGTTTAAATGATTTAAATGCGTTCAATCAAAATGGGCTATCAAAAACAGTCAATTTTGCACCAGCTATGCGGTAATTCATACCATTTTGGTCGCTTGAAATTTATGGAAATAGATTTTAAAATTAGGAGTTGTTTTTCCACTTACCCTAGTGGGATGGGGTAAGTGGAAAACCCATGTTGCTTTGACTTTCAATAGTGATGAGTAGTTACATAAAACTAAAATCAATACGATAATTGCTCTGAGTATCTTTTGTGGAATAATTTCTATACCTTAACGGAATAGATCCTCAAGGAATTCGTAATAGCTAGGGGAGGGCTGGTTTTGCCTTCTCGAACTCTAAGTGTACGTAAAGTCTATATGTTCTCCCCAAAGATGAACTTTTTAAAGGAAAAATGGGACTTAAAGAGTTATAAACTAATCAACTTAGTTTAGCGAATTGAGATGATGTCTGTATGTGCGTATTTTTATGTATGTGTGTGCGCAAAGCACGTACAGAATTATTAGCTATTCTTATACATATGTCCTTAACCAATTTGTTCGCAAAAAAAAATTGCATTTAACGGCGAAACTTGTTATGAATAAAAATTAATGTGAATTATATAATATATTTACCTATCAGTGCTATTTTTAACTTTCTTATATATTTTTTTCATTTGTAAAACATGTGAAAGGCATCAGTACCGATAGGTGGATTAATCAGGCATTTTCTCATTTATATGAGTCCAATCACCACTGGATTCACAATGATAACAAAGAAGGAACATATTAAGATTCACAGCTATCGAAATAAACCCTGAAGGGAAGAAAAAAATTGCGTAATTAGAACATTATCCACTTCCCCCGCAATGTTTGATACCTGGGGTAAGTGTAAAATCTTTGAATTATTTGCTTTCTTGGTACAAATCACTACCAATTGAATGGGATTAGTTTAATTGTATTATAATGGTCTCCTGTGATATAAATTCACTTGAAAAAAGAACAATTGGTGCAAATAAGAATTGATTTAATGAATGCAAATATCAATTTTTCGCGAAACCTAAAATTACAGTTCAAGCGTTAACCGTGTTAGTGTACGTGTTATACAAATTTCAACATAGTATTAGTGTGAGCATCAAAGTATAACATTGCATAATGCTATGATGTGGTAAAAACTGTAAAGTAAGTACAATTCCAATTTTTCGAGTCGATTTTTACACTTACCCCCTTTTTTCACTTCTCCCAGTGTACCTTATATAAAAAACAATGGTTTTTCGTATGAAAGTGCACATTTTTAGGACCCCCTCCCCCTTTAAGAGTTCTTCTTATTGGCATTACATCCCCACAATGGGACAGAGCCGCCAAGAGTTACGTAATCTTCATACATTCCCTAATATATGCTCATTAAACATCAATTAAATGTTATTAACTCTTATTTGTGTAAATATATACTTAAAGCACATGATTGGATAAATGCGTACCCACCCGATGCGCACTTTTACCCCACCGGTGGGGTAAGAGTGCGTTTTTCACTTGTCTTGCAATAAGGGTTCTACTAAAACGAATCTCAATAATTTCAATATTTTTTCCACTGGGTAACATAAAGGAAGAGTATATGAATAATCGACACAGATTTGATATGCAGAAGCTTGCTTCATAAGGGCCACATGATCGATTGAAAACTAAGTGCGTACTCTTGCCCCACTCTACTCTAGAGATAATGTAAAATAACGGGATGAAAAGTTAGCAACAGCACTGTCTTCTTTTCGTTGCTGACAAATATTTTCGAATCTGGATTCCCTGGCAATGGAAAATCTAAAAATAGATTCTGTGTGGATTCTGGCAGTAGATCTCGACACAGTAGCGGTTAAGTAACGCCTACCAAATGAAAAAGAGGAAATAAAAAAATAAGTTTTTGGAACAGTTGGCCATTAGCCGAAGGACCCCATTGCGGTGAAAAGTACCTACCTGAATACCTGGTTGGCTACAGCGTCGATACAGTCGTCGGTCTTGGGCGATTCTTGGGCTATTTCTATACGACTTTACTCATAAAAAGAATATAGGGATAACTGGGGTAATATGTACCCCCGGGGCAAAACAACCTTTTGGCATTTTTAGTGATGTTCCAGGAATACTTTCAAGAATGTTTACTACTGGATTGGTAGTTCGAGATCCGAACTACATGCAGTGTAGTAAGTGCAGTGCAGTAATTGTGGGAAACTGACGAAAATGTACTAAAAACTAATGTACTCTTCTGTTTTTCGATGCCGTTCTCATGAAATGCATGCGATATCAATGAAAAACAAAATACACGTCTTATGATTGTCATTCAATGTTCCATAGAAATTGTTGAACATATGATCTTACACAGGATTTGCAGAAATCGCTTTGAATAGATAACGAACAACGATGAAGGAAATACAAAAATCGTTCCGAATAATAACATATTTTTCAAACTTGTATACAAGTGCGAGAAAACAGAATCGAATCGGCAGCCCCCACACAAAAGTGATGATTTTCGCTTAGTTTTCGCCCATTTTGTTTTGGGTACCGCACAGATATGCAGAACAAGTTGAAATACATCGTCAGAACCAGTGCTCACCGCGATTGGAGCTTCTTAGAAGAAATTTATCATGAGGTATAGTCTCCCGAATCAGTTATTTATCATGACAGCTTGAGAAAAAGTATCTTACGGTATGCTACATATCGTATATGTATACAGAGATGATGATAAGTGAAATACTTTTTCATTCTCTTTTGGTTTCAATCCCTGATCTAACATTATCATGACCAGGTCTTTTCATAAAGTTCCTAATCACTGTTGTACAGAATTTTAACAAAATTATCAAGCTCTTTCAGCGGAATGTCTTCACCTGAAATAAAACGAGTTTAGCACTAAGTTGAGTCAAGTACGATACACTGAATACGGCCTAACAGTTGAGGTTGAAATACGAATTTCTAAAGATTACAACTGTAATCAATTTATTTTTTACGAGCTGTTTTCTTAGTTATCAGGATGGCGCTGCCGTCTGATAAGGTACAGCTTCGGGAGAAGATATGTCTTATTCAGCCGACAGACACCAGGACAGATAATGAGAGAAGATCGAAAGGTTGAAAGGACAAAATGTCGAAAGACAAAAGGTCGAGAGGACAAAAGGCCCAAAGAAATTTGTGAAATGCGTTTAACTTCAAGCTTACGTAATACATTCATCTCATCAATCAAAGCAAAAGAATGGGCAATCTTCAAAGAAGGATTAATTACTTCTGTTAGAGATAAAAAAATATTGATTAAAGAAATGAATAAAACTTGTATTGCGTGAAATTGATTCTCTCCGTTTCAGTTTCTTGTCTCTTTTCGACCTTTTGTCCCTTTCAACCTTGCGCTATTTTCGACCTTTCGTTCCGTTCGACTTTCTGTTCTTTCGACCTTTTGTCCCGTATGACGTTTTGTCTTTTCGACCTTTTGTCTTTTTCGACCATTTGTGCCTTTGACCTTTTGTCTTTCGATCTTTTGTCCTTTTGACCTATTGTCCTCCGACCTTTGGTCCCGAACCCAATAGGCCTACTGAAAAAAACGCGAAAAAATATCGTTGAGTATAATTTTCTTTTAAAACCATTGGCAAAAAGGGCACTGCCTTTCTAAATGTTTGTAGCAAATTTATTTTGCATAAGAGGTCGTACACTTATTGTGTAAGCAACTGTTCTGGGTGTTTTGATCTGTCCCTCCTCTCCTCATGTAAGATATTTTATTCATAAAAATGATATCCCTAGCATCCAAAAGTTCGGATAAAAAGGGATATTTTGGCTAAATCAGTTCGCAGTTTAATTATTTATTTGTATTGTGGGAGCGCAAAAGTGAACTTTGAAGTTCCGTTAAGGTGCTTGAAACTGTGAACCAAAAATGAACACATTTAAGTACTATCTGAACTTTTAGTTGCTTGGGATTTTATTTATATGGTGCGTAAAAAACAACTGTGCCTATCTACCCCCACAGTGCTTACGTAATATGTATATTGTCCCTAAGTACGCTTAAGGTGAAGGTGGGTTGAGTACCAAAACAAAGCTTTGAAAGTATTGGTACAATAAAAACTGTCATATACTGTAGTAGTATTGGTGTCGTATTTATAAAAAAAACCCAGATTAATCCACCTAGCGGTGATGGTGCCTTTCTCGTTCGTTTCTCCCCGTATAGGGATACATCAAATAAAAATCTAAAACAGCAATATGTGAATTGGTCTTATTTTTCATATTTGTTTATATGCATAAAAAAAATTCTCGCCAAACGCAATTTGTTGCAAACAAATCGGATGAGCATAAGAGCAAAAAATGGCATTTTATTTTGTAGTTTTAAAATGAGTATTTTCGCCATAACTTTTGACCCAATTGTACGATCCGGCCAAGTTTCTATAAGAAACAACGGGACAAGATTCTGCGTCGAATGCAATCTGTTGCGAGAAAAGATATTTTAGTTACTAGATAAAGATTGTCGCTTCGGTTCCCTTTGTTCTGCTGTCCGAAACATGTGTGGTACAAACCAGTCAAATCGTATGGATATTCCTTCCTTGACATTTAGCTCCCCTATCCTCGCCAGCAAAAGATGTTCCGGACAGCGACGACAGCGACAATCTTTATCTAGTAACTAAAATATCTTTTGTTGCGAGCGACTTGAGAAGCACACATATTGCACATCATTCACAGTAACTTATATATGACCGGATTCAGTCACAATATGGTTACTGCAACCAGATTTGTTGAACGTGTGTTGCTTGTGGAATAGATGAAGTCTAAGTGCTAAAAAAGTGAGCTAGACTTTTTTGAACTCTTTTTCACAATAAATAGTAATTTTACCATAACTTCTAAGCCCATAGTCCGATCTGGCCAATTTTCAATACGAAACAATGAGACATCCGCGTCGAATGCAATTTAATGCGAGAAAATCGGTTGAAGATAAGTGCCTGAAAAATGAGTGACATTTTTTTAGCGATTTTCCCATATAAAATGGTATAATTTTCGATCCCATAGTCCGATATGGCCAATTTTCAATAGGAAACAACGGGACAGGATTCTGCGTCGAATGCAACTTGTTGCGAGCAAATCAGTTGAGGATAAGTGCCCGAAAAATGAGTGACATATTTTACGCGATTTTTTTGTATGAATTTGTATTTTGGCCATAACTTTCGATCTCATAGTCCGAGCTGGCCAATTTCAAAGAGGAAACAATGGGACAGGATTCTGCGTCGAATGCAACTTTTTGCGAGGATAGGTGCCCGTAAAATGAGTGACATTTTTTACGCGATCTTTTCATATGAATTTGTATTTTGGCCATAACTTTCGATCCCATAGTCCGATCTGGCCAATTTCAAATAGGAAACAATGGGACAGGATTCTGCGTCGAATGCAACTTGTTGCGAGCAAATCGGTTGAGGATAAGTGCCCGAAAAATGAGTGACGATTTTTTCGTATGAATTTGTATTTTGGCCATAACTTTTGATCCCATAGTCCGATCTGGCCAATTTCAAATAAGAAACAATGGGACAGGATTCTGCGTCGAATGCAACTTGTTGCAAGCAAATCAGTTGAGGATAAGTGCCCGAAAAATGAGTGACATATTTTACGCGATTTTTTTGTATGAATTTGTATTTTGGCCATAACTTTCGATCCCATAGTCCGATATGGCCAATTTCAAATAAGAAACAATGGGACAAGATTTTGCGTCGAATGCAACTTGTTGCGAGCAAATCGGTTGAGGATAAGTGCCCGAAAAATGAGTGACATATTTTACACGATTTTTTGTATGAATTTGTATTTTGGCCATAACTTTCGATCCCATAGTCCGATCTGGCCAATTTCGAATAGGAAACAATGAGACAGAATTCTGCGTCGAATGCAACTTGTTGCGAGTAAATCGGTTGAGGATAAGTGCCCGAAAAATGAGTGACATATTTTACGCGATTTTTTCGTATGAATTTGTATTTTGGCCATAACTTTTGATCCCATAGTCCGATATGGCCAATTTCAAATAAGAAACAATGGGACAGGATTCTGCGTCGAATGCAACTTGTTGCAAGCAAATCAGTTGAGGATAAGTGCCCGAAAAATGAGTGACATATTTTACGCGATTTTTTTGTATGAATTTGTATTTTGGCCATAACTTTCGATCCCATAGTCCGATATGGCCAATTTTCAATAGGACACAATAAGACAAGATTTTGCGTCGAATGCAACTTGTTGCGTGCAAATCGGTTGAGGATAAGTGCCCGAAAAATGAGTGACATATTTTACACGATTTTTTGTATGAATTTGTATTTTGGCCATAACTTTTGATCCCATAGTTCGATCTGGCCAATTTTTGAATAGGAAACAATGAGACAGAATTCTGCGTCGAATGCAACTTGTTGGGAGTAAATCGGTTGAGAATAAGTGCCCGAAAAATGAGTGACATTTTTTACGCGATTTTTTTGTATGAATTTGTATTTTGGCCATAACTTTCGATCCGATAGTCCGATCTGGCCAATTTCAAATAGGAAACAATGGGACAGGATTCTGCGTCGAATGCAACTTGTTGCGAGCAAATCGGTTGAGGATAAGTGCCCGAAAAATGAGTGACATTTTTTGAGTAGTTTTGCGCACACACACACACACACACACACACACATACACACACACACACACACACACACACACACTCACACACACACACAGACATCACCTCAATTCGTCGAACTGAGTCGATTGGTATATAACACTATGGGTCTCCGGGCCTTCTATAAAAAGTTTGTTTTTGGAGCGATCATATAGCCTTTACCGTATACTTAGTATACGAGAAAGGCAAAACATAAAATATTAGTAGGGTGGTTCAAAAAACGACCCAGCTCCAACACGCTCACTCGATTCCGTCCCATGCTCCGAGTGTCCTCCAAAAACCGAATCGAACAAAACCTGGTTGAGCACAAGCCGGTTTGTATGAAAACTAGTATGGGAAACTAAACCTTTCATTACACTGGCTACAGCGCCTCCCCTCCAAATGCTGGCAAAAAGAGAACCCACATAGCTGAAAGCAACATTCCAGAGACTTCACTGAACGAAAATCGCACCGCAGGAAGATCCATTTATTACGCAAAAAATAGCATTTTATATCCCGCTCACTCCCATGTCACACTTTCTGTATGCCTCTGTCCCACGCGCAACATCTTTCAAATAGGTGTTTGTTCCTAATAAATTGCATTGAAGACACTGGCAATACATCGAGTCACAATAAAGCCACTTCCCTGTTTCAGAAAATCACATTGTTTCATTTCCGTTAAGGTGGCGTCGCAATATTCTACCCATCTGACTTCTTGGGTGGTTTAAAATTCGATGTGTTTCATATCAGAAACAAAACAGATAAGTTGCAGAATTAATAACACTTCGGTTCATTGCTGTTACGACAATGTTTCTGATTATGTTGCAAAACACTTTGAGCTCAGCTGAGCAGTATTTCATTTTTGACAGTCCCCTGCATGTTCCGTATAAGGTACAATGAAGTTTCAAATGACTTTGTTGTTTATGTAGTGCACTTGTAGCAGAATCTCCAAATAGAATTGTGGGTGTGATGGTTATAGTAGAAGGTTGCAAATCTCAAGGTCCATGGTTCGATTCCCGGTTGGTTTTTGTGTTTTTATTTTCATTGTAGCCGCAAGATGTTGCAAATAGGCTCCACCTCTTGCGCTTTTTGTGTAACAAAAGAGTTCCAAATACGACGCGTTGTGCATAAGTCAGACCTTTAGTAAGTCACACCACAGTTGTTGTTACTCACTGAGAAACAAGAAGTGTTGCTTGGGGTATGCCCCTGGTGCAGATATCAAAGACAAATTCTGGCTATTTTGTTGAATTACACGTTTCACTGATGCCTGATTATCATGCTGAAGACTCGCCACCTCTATTAAAATCGACTTCCAATTATTGGAACGGCCGTTCAATATGCATTGTCTATGGAGTTAAAGCTCTTGAATATTTCATCCGGTCATATGGTCTCCACCCTCGCCAGCGCTTAATGACGGAGTGCCACAATCAGAATAATGTTAAATTCAACCTCGCCATATCAACTGTCAGTCATACAAACCTGAAACGACCTGTGCACGATAAGCCCCTATTTAAACCAGTCCATCGAACGACACCCAAAATATGAAACATAATCGACTGAGCCTGGCGGAGCAAAATCGTTTTTGAACCACCCTAGTTATTAGTTTGCTGCTATCGGTGCCGCCGGTGTTTACATTCGCTCCGCGATCAGTTTAAAATCTTTTTTCGGCAAAAATAGCAGTTTTTATAAAGTTTTCGCGTCAAACAAGTGACTGATTTCAAAAAGTGATGTTTGATTTGCATTCCATCAACATTTCGGGCTGCTCATGTGCGGAGAAGTGAGTAAAAACTTGATTTTTCCAATGCCCTTTGAGAAGAAATGAAGTGCAGTGATAACTCCACCAAATCGCGAACGGCTATTAACCCTTAAATGCGCAATGTTGTTTTAAAACAACAAACCGAAAATACGTTTAATGTTAATAATTTTAATGGTAGTTTACGCTAAAAATACTTTCGACGATTTCTAAAAAAATCGCCTTGCGCCTTTAAGGGTTAAATTGGCACGAAACTGCTGATTTATGTTATAATTCGAGCCGAAATACATAGGAACATACCCGTGGAAGGTCCGGTGCATATTGACTGCCATCGTGGTACTCTTCCAACTATGTCCTTAATAAGGTATTTTATGAGACGTTTCGCGGCGGCCCGATTATTTACATTTAATGTTTTGTTTTGGTATGATTCTGCGTGAACATTCCGTTAGGTCCGAACACAAAATAATGTTTGTAACGTTTTACTTTTTATTCATGGTTTCTTTAGCATTTTACGCTTTAAATGCAATGCTATCAATGATCTAGTGACACGTATTGGGAATCGTATGAAAAATTTTGTTCTAAAGCCCTAGAAAAGTAAAATAGGTAGAATTGATGACCCAATCTGTCGTAATCTGAAAAAGTTACGTATTAGTCATTTTCCAAGAATGATGTTAACGAGTAGTACTTATCGAACCCTTTAACAGAAAAATGAAAAACAAGCATGTTGTAAAATGGCAAATGGCAGCAAAATGGCTGATAAAATTGGCTGGCCAAATAGCTCAATAGCCGAATTTGCCCTTTGGCCGAAATAGTCGTTTGGTCGAAAGGATATTCGGTCGTAAGTGTCGTTCGGCTGAACGGGACATTTTGAATATTTTGAAGACATTGACAAGAGAATTTTTTGACTCTCACCTGGAAAATTTGAAGTACTTCTCCAGAAAATTCTTCAAGTTTTTACTGAATATTCATTTGGATTTTTTTTTTCAAATTTTCCACGGGAACTATTTTAAAGTTTCGAGAACTCTTTGGAATTACCAAGAGTAGCTCTTTGGATTTACCAAGGAAAATTGTTTGGAATTTACATGAGAATCTCTTCAGAGTTTTTACGGGAAGTTGTTCCAAATTTCTACAGGAAAATATTCTTTATATCCATCCAGTTCCTATTAAGCTTCTGTTGAGTATGCTTTGAAATTTACACAGGTAACTGGTAAAAGCGATGCTTCAACGTTAACTTTCTCATTCTAGATTATTTAAGACGGCTAGTTTGGCATAGCAAACTTTAAAACAACGGAAAAATGTTCGTTGATTTAATTTTTTTTTTAATTTCTTCAGAAAATTCTTTTTATTTTCGATAGCTTATTGAGAAATTTCATTGACCGAAAGTGACGGCCGAACTGGTGATTTGGCCGAAAAAGCCCTTTGCCCTAACAGGTCGTCTGGCTGAAACGATCATCGACCGAAAATGCCGTTTAGCCGAAATGGATTTTTGACAGAATGGGCCATCTAGCCATCTGTCAATGACTAAACGGATAATATGGTCAAAAATGGCCACTCGTTTGGCTAAATGGCGTTTTTTGTCAATTGACCATTGAACAAAATTTCGTAGCGCCTCTCTACATTTAAGTCGATACTGGCCTTTAAATCAAAAAAACATCTAGCCAAGTACCACTTAGCAATGTTTAACGGAACCTGTTATCAGGTCAAAACTGATTTGACCGAAAATGTAGTTGGCCGAAAGCGACGTACAGCCAAAAAGAACATTTTTCCGGACTTGTAAAAAGTTGTTTGTTAACAGTTAATTTGACTGAATGGTGTCCGGTAGAAAAAGTGGTTTGACCGAATAGATCATTTGACCAAAAATGTCTTTCGGTAAGAATTGTCATTTGGCAGAAAGAGCCATTTGGCCCAAAATAGTTCTTTCTGCAACCTTTTTTGAAAATTGATCATTTTGCCAAAATGGCGTTTAGCCAAATAGGTCATTTGGCAGAAAATGCCGTTTGGCCGAAAGGATATTTGTGGGCCAAATGGCCATTCCTACCAAAGGGCATTTTCGGTCAAATGATTTATTTATCCAAATTACCAGTTCGACTGAATGTCCATTTCATCTGTATGTTGCTTTCGGTCAAACTACATTATTGGTCAAACCATTTTCGACACGATAACAGTTTCGTTCAGTTTGCCTTAATGGGATTTGGAAAGATGACTTTTGGCTTAAGAAGCCAGTATCGACTTAAAAAATAGAGAGGTTACGAAATTTCGTCCAACGGTCGTTCGACAAAAAAGCCCTTTTGCCGTAAATGTCATTAGGACAAACGTGTGGATATTTTTTACTAAATTACCCTTTAAATTATTGACATCTGGCCGTATTACCTGTTGGCCCAAACGATAATTTCGGCCAAATGGTTCATTCTGTCAAACGACCATTTCGACCAAACGGCATTTTCGGCCAAACGACTTTTTCGGCCAAATTACCAGTTCAGCCGTATGTCACTTTCGGCCAATGGAATTTCCCAAGAATTTTTTATGGACAATGAACTAGTCGTTCGATGACTACAACATGTTTACGTTTCACTTAGCGAATGCCATTCGATAACCGCGACACATTCTAGACGTCAAACGATTATCAGACGACGTCAAATGAAATGCACGGGATTGTGCAGCGCAATGCAGCTATCATCCACTTTTAAATCGTTTTGAAGTTCAACTGTCCAAAAACTGCAAAACTGATATAACTATCGAATTGCAGTTAAAAGAATTGCATTTAAATGACTTTCAGATATCGAACGTCTACTGTACAAAGAATTTCCCGTAGAAGTCCAATAATTCGGAACAATTTTCCATTGAAATACAAAGCATTTTTTTTTATTGAAATCTACATTTTGAACAATCCTTAGCACAAAATTCTAAAGAAATTTCCGTTCAAATTCCGTGAATATTCCAGAGAATTTTCCTTGAAAACTTCTTGGAGTGTCCCGTGGAACCAAATTAGCCGTCTTAATTATTCTAGACTGAGAAAGCAAACGTTAAAACACCCATTCTATCAGCCGCACTCGCCTACAAATATGAAGAATTGTCTGAGTGAATTTCGAAGAACAGGATTTTTCCGTGAATTTCCGAAAATTTTGCTGTAGAAGTTAAGAGCAATTTCTCGTGGAAACTCTGAAGTTTCTCATGTAAATTGCTACGAAATTGCTGCTGAAATTACAAACAATTTCATTTGTTAATTCTAAAGAGCTTCTCTTGGTAATTCCGAAGATTTCTCGAAACTTCAAAATAGTTCCCGTGGAAAATCTGAAAATAATTTCCAATTCCAGGAAAAACTTATTTTAAGAAGAACGGGTCTCGAATAGCCTTGTGAGCAAAGGCGTAGGATTGCCAATCCAGATATGGCGAGTTCGATTCTCGGTCCGGTCTAGGATGTTTTCGGGTTGGAAACTTTCTCGACACCCTGGGCATAGTGTATCCATTGTACTTGTCGCACAAGATACATACTCATGCGATAGCGGGCATAGAAAATTAGTAACTGAGGAAATATAATTAGGAAAGCTTTGATCACCGCGTGACTTTATCGAAATTAATTTATTGGCTTTTTTCAGTGATAAATATACTACTCAAAGCGACAGGGAGTAGATGAAAGTAATGAAGATACACTGAACCAAATCTTCATCCTGATAGCGACTGATAATTGATTTGGTTCCGCCCCTTAACGATAATCATTCACTTTCAGGATGATCGTCATTTGCCAGCTCCCATTCGCCCGCGTGCGTTGCGTATGACAGTCATCCCATTTCCATTATCCAATACAGATGGTGTGGAGGTGAAGAACATTCGGTCATCAGATGATTTCAGGATGGTTTTGAACTTATTTTAATTTGAAAATGTTTTTCAATTTGAAAGCTAAATAATAGTTTTAATGCCATTTTATGTATAATACAATAATAATACAATAACAAATAATTTTGTTAAGTCATATCCATATTTTATTTACGTATCGTTTATTTGATTTCATGTGAGTATCATGGCACCTCTACCGGAATGTGGTCATTCTTTGGCCTTCATAGCGGGGCATTTCGTAGCGTACGGTCTTCTAACGGGACTATTCTTTTGTCGGAACCAGCATATCATCACAGCCAGCGTCCGTCGCGTCAAAATCCTGAACAAAATAAAACTCACTTTATTTCACTTTGCGTATTCCTTAGACAAATGTTTCTACTTACCGGATGCTGCGCGAGTGCAAGTAAATAAGTTGGTGATGACGAGCAAGACGAATGATTACTGGCTAAAAACAATATTTCAATTATTTTATGCACTTTTTCTCTAATTATTTATGCAATTTATACGTACCGCAAATCCATGCATGGCGCCTGATAGTAATGGCGATTGAAATCAACTTACGAAGAGAAATAACACGGACTGATTCGGCAGGAGAACAAAACATGGCGACTATTGTTGATTTGCGCCAGGCAAGTATTCGCTAAACCAACCCACACCTTCATATGAAACACAATGATTAATGCATACCAATACCGAATGAACATCGTTGTGGTGCCTTACCAAAGCAAATATCATCCGATATCTCAACGATTCTACTTCGTTATATATGCATTAGGAATATGTGTGACACATCATTCAACAGGCGTTACAAGCATTGTTTGTTGCTCGGATGATTTTCTTTCGATTTTACATGAGTATGTCATACACAGTGGCGCAGCATTCGCTTGCGGATGAAACGATATTTTGAATGAGGGGAAAGCCAAATCAGTCGATTTTGGATTGCTGTTTTGGCTCAGTGTACAGATTCGATTGACACCGCAAGCGAGCGGCAAGTGTGAAATGAATAGAAACTGAAGATTAGCAGAGGGCCATATGAGAGAACAAACATTGTTGAAATCGCTGTTATTCTGCCTAACGTCCACCCAGGAACGGCTTGGATAGTGACGTGGTGATCACTGGCCTGTCTTGGTACAGTGATCACCACGTCACTATCCAAGCCGTTCCTGGGTGGACGTTAGGCAGAATAACAGCGATTTCAACAATGTTTGTTCTCTCATATGGCCCTCTGCTAATCTTCAGTTTCTATTCATTTCACACTTGCCGCTCGCTTGCGGTGTCAATCGAATCTGTATCTTCATTAGGGGAACTGGGGGTAGGACGCCCACGTTAAGGAAAATGCCATTTTTATCAATGAAAACCACCATTTCAGCCAGTTTTCATCAGCGCATACTGAAGAACAGCATATCTGCGACTGACTACCGATAACAGATATCTAATTGTCCATTTTATTGCACAGAAATTTGATTTTTAAAAGCACCCGAAAAAATGATTTTGAAACCATGCGGGGTGAGATGCGCCAGTGGATGGGTTAAAACGCACATGTGCTCATCGTACTGATTTACATTTTAATTGCCTACATTAAGGCAATTAACTGAATGTTTCAGCTGTTTCGGTAATACAAAATGAGCATGGGCGTAACGCCCCACACCGACCTCAGAAGTTTGAAGGCCCATAAAATCGTTTTAAAACCATTTTGACGACGATTTCGTGTGGAACAAAAAGAACACGAGTAAGCAGCATGGCTCATGGCTCAATTATTAATTTATCAGTGTATAACAGCGACAGAAAGACTAAATTCCACCGAGCTAGAATTGCATCAAAACACGCAAAAATCGTTTTTCGAGTTTTTCATGTATAACTAGAGAAAAATCATGAAATATATGTATCCAATGGCAATATTTTTCATTGCTTTATCGTATAGACTATTGAAAATAATCAAAATGGGGATATTTAACCTTATTCAGGGGTGGCGCGTTTTAACCCCTATGGGCGTGCTACCCCCACTTCCCCTACTTTCATCTACTCTCTTTTGCTTTGAGTAGTATAATTAACATCGAAAAAAGCCAATAAATTAATTTCGATAACTGAGGAACTGCTAAAAGAATACTAAGTTGAAAAGTAGGCCAAGTTCCAGTTGGAATGTAGAGCCATAGAAGAATAAGAAGAAGTTCATTAGATTTTTCATGTGAAATTTAAAAGATTTTTCCTTTGTAAATGAAAGTCTATCCCGAAAAAATGCATTTTTTTTTAAGAAGCGTAATTAAAAAATCGCCACGCCGATTCACGCCGCCGCCGCCGGCTAAAATGGCTTTCGGTGTGACGCCGAAAACGCCGCCGATCTCGACCAAAATTCTGACAAACGCCGCCGCCGACGAATATCGGACCGGCGCACACCTCTACCCACCAAATGTCAAAGTAGATAAACACGAGAAAAACAGCTGACTCGATCCGTCTTATCCCCCATTTCGCGCGCGGTAATGGCTGCCGTTTTTTGATACTTTTCTAGGCTGCCAACTGTCAAAAAACGGCCGGCAGCCATTACCGTGCGAGATGCTGGATAAAATCTCTCAACTATCCGAATAAAAAAGTCCAATAGAATTACAATAGAAATTATTGTAACAATACGATAAATTTAATTGTAATTACAATTAACTCTATTGTTACTCACAATAGAATAACAATTAAAAATATTTTTTTCCACCATAAATCCTATTGTAAATGAAAGTTTTACAATAGAAAATAGGAATTGTTAGTTACCGTAACAATAAAAAAATCGTTTATTTCTCAGACAAATGTTTGCGATTACAATAGAATTTATTGAAATTGTATTGTCAACATTTTTCTGTCAATAGATTTTATTGTACGTTTATTGGAACAACAATAAGGAAAATTAATTGGTACAATAAAAGAACAATCGAGTATTTTGCGCTCGGTAATGGCGGCGTGAGTTCCCTCCAGTTTGACATTCAAGAGGTAGAAAACATTGGAACTCATCTAGTTTGCCCTGGATCATAAAAATTTTGAGAACAACAAAGTCAACAGACGTCAACTATCTTTGACGGAAACAAGGATATACGTTAGTTTAATAAATTTTTTAATTAACTCAATATTTTCTTATTTTCTAGGCTTAAAATAGGTCAAACAAAGGAAGCTTTACGGCGACTGCTGGATAGTTTTGTTTCCAATTTCTCATGTTCACCAATTAAATAATCCTGATATGAATATGTATGAACACACAACCAAAATATTACTTCTTTTCATTGCAATGTAGTGTGCCTATCATCAACTAAAGAGTGTTTGTTTTTATCCGAATGACATTCTTTCATTTCATAAATTATATTATTCGTGGTAAAATATTGTGGAATACTTCTAACGCGTTTTTTAAATGAACCTTTAGATTATTGGACTATAAAAGCGATCATGCGTTCATTTTATTTCGATTATCCTTAACTTTAATCCATGAATACAATTTCAAACATTCAGGCCAAATATGGGAAAAATCCAACTAGGCTTGACGACCAATTTGGGTTTTATTTGGTTGGAGAATATAATTATGTGAATCAACTGATTTTGCTATTGAAGAATTGCACTTCTCTCACGTGAGTCGCCCATGTATTTCAAAGCATTTTCTTTAGTTTAAGTTAAAGTGACCAGACGTTCCGGATTATGCGGGACAGTCCCGGATTCAGCTTACTTGTCCTGCATTACCAGGTGTCCCGGAAAACGTCCCGCATTCCATGATGAATCTGTGGAACCTGGAGAATTTGTGAAATCTGCAGAAAATGGGATGTCTAGAAAATCTGTAACTGATCTGAGTAATCAGAAGAAAACGGAAAACTGCGGCAGACCACTTATAATCCAACTGACAATAAATTGATAGTGCTGTCCAATGAGCTGCTCGAAGTAGCTCGAAGTTGTTCCCGTCCTGCTCTTTCTTTTTTGTCTACAAATGGGTATGAGCAGGACAGGGAGAAACTTCGAGCTACTTCAAGCTCTCATTGGACAGCATTGATGTCTTTATGAATAAAACTTAACCTCACAGGAACGAAGTAACATCAAAACGAAATAGGTTTCAAACTTGTTTAGTTGGTGGCTAATTGAACGAATGGGCTCGTGCAGAGCATAATCTGTGCTTAGTAAATCGTACAATGATTAATTATTTGTGAGCGTCTTAGGGGAAATGTTACACGGTTAAAAGACTATTATTCTTCCATTTACTTCCACTAATTAACTTGAACTTTTTTAATGGTTTCTATTCAACCGATCCAACTGGGATAGAATGTGCTCCATATGGCAGCATTCGGCTCCAAAATAGACCGAACCAGCGAACAGAAGAGGGCTCTGAGACATAATGTCTCATGGAACTTGGCAGAAATTTTGAGAATGAACCCCAATTATTGATTGGATCTGGTGATGATGGAAGTCCGCTGGCCAGGATAACACCGAGACCTTTCAGATGCTGCACTAGGATAAGACTACGTCCGGAAAGGATATTACCGAAGATGATCTCTTACGGTGGTTCTTCTTCTTCTTCTTCTTATTGGCATTACATCCCCACACTGGGACAGAGCCGCCTCGCAGCTTAGTGTTCATTAAGCACTTCCACAGTTATTAACTGCGAGGTTTCTAAGCCAGGTTACCATTTTTGCATTTGTATATCATGAGGCTAGCACAATGATACTTTTATGCCCAGGGAAGTCGAGACAATTTCCAATCCGAAAATTGCCTAGACCGGCACCGGGAATCGAACCCAGCCACCCTCAGCATGGTCTTGCTTTGTAGCCGCGCGTCTTACCGCGCGGTTAAGGAGGGCCCCGGTGGAGGGTACGGTGGTTAGAAATGATGTTGTATTTTGCTACACTTGAGCACAACAAATTACGTGAACACCAATCTGCGAAGGTACGCATCATATTTTGAAGCTCCATGCAGCCCGTGTCGCATTTTCATATTTTGTAAATTGCCATATCATCTGTGCAAAATAAGCCGCAATTATCAGGTAGCAACAGCGAGACATCGTTTAAAAAATTGACAAAAGCAGTGGATCAAGTTTCCAGCCCTGCGGAAATCTCGAGCTATTAAATGGAATATTCCGACTACGACTAGCCCATCTTAACTCGAAAGAAGCTGTACGCCAGGTAGGATCATAATTAAAGCAGAGAGCTTGATTAAACCCCTAACTTCTCCAGTTTAGAAGAGAAGAATCCTATGGTCCACTGTATCGGAATCCTCCTTAAGGGGCCTTTTACGCAGCACCCATCTGTCACCCCAAGTCCATGCTACAGGGTGTCTGCAAATTATCCATTCATCAAAACATTTTTGAACAAATTAAAAAACCATCATACATTGCACGTTTTTGTAATAGGATTACATGAGCCAAGCTTCATTTGTTCATTTCAAATTGTCAGAACAATCACTTCAGCAGAATCTGAAAATGAGATATACTAAAATGTGTAAATACTGCAACATCCCAAATTCCTCAAAGATCAAGGAATATGCAAAATCAGGGAACACCTAAAACATTCGATTCAGCGTCCTCAATCAATGATTGTTTAGACTGTCAACTGACAATATCCAGTGGGCCATTGAAGAATATTTCGCTTATCGCTTCTTAGGTAAAATTAAAAATACAACATAAGTGCATGAAAAAACTACGTACCAAACCCATGAATATCATACAGGAAATTATTTGACGTTTTGTTTTTTGTTTTTATGCAACCTGGTGAGTGCCAATGTTATTTAATTAATCAAGGCCTACAGTGATCAAAATATGAAAATATTTTCTACCTCTTGAATGTCAAAAAGGCACTCACTCGGCAGCCATTACCGAGCGCAAAATACTGGATAGAATTCTCGTAACATTTTTTTCATGATTTAATTTGAATAGCGCTATCAACAGAACAACATGAAAGCTATTGATTGCAGTATTCAAATTAATTCATGAAAAAATGTTACTTAGGTCCTTTTGAAAAGTTAAGCGAGAATTGATTGTTCATAAATAAAATGTATTGTAATTTTATGATATTTTAATGTAATTCTATTGTATTTTCTATTCGGGTAGTGATGGGTAACGAAACAGCTAGTAAACAAAATGTCATGGGATTGCTTTTACTAATTTGCTAATAACTTTTTTCAAAAGTTATTTACAAATCGGATTTTTCGATCAACATGTAATGCTTAAAAGGTTCCAGAACTTTGGCAAACAGATCATTGTTCTAAATACAAAGTGTGCCACCAGAGCGAAATTTAAAAAATGTCTCGGAATGTCATGACATTAACGTCATTTAACATTAATTCGAGAAATGACCTACTAGAAAAAGTTTTCGGGTCATTTGAGAGCTACATGTTCATATGAAAAACAACATTGTAAATAATTTGTGAAAAAAGTTTTTAGCAAATTAGTCCGATGACATCGAAATGATATTTCCCGTCACTGCTCTCAGTATTCCATTTTAATTGAGTCTTCCTTTTTTAAACTCTAACTGCGACCTTCGGAGCGACCCCAGCGTTTGGTAAAAGCCTAGGGCGAACAAACCTTGGCCCACTTTGGTGCCGGTAGATCAGATGTCATGACCCACCTCACCGGAACGACCGGATCGTCCAGTGGACAAAGATTCGCCAAACCCCCACCCAGACCTTGAACAAGAGTACTCCCCCTGCCATCCCCCGTCATTTTTTCAATGTCTTGATCTACATAAGTTTCCATAACATATTTTTCAATTTTCAATTTCAATTTTCAACACCTTATTTTTGGGAATTCTTAAATCTATAATTAAACAAAAATAAAGCTCGCAAAAAGCGACCACAGTGTTTATCCTCGAAAACGCTTTATTAACACAAAGCAAATGTTGGAACTCTACATCCTTCAGAAAAACATGGTAACCATTCCGTAGTTTGTTCGTTCATGAATAACTCTATTCTGATTATGTTCGGACAACCTTTTCTCTTTGAACTTTCACTCTGCAAGCAAGTTTGCGAGCTTTGAGCTGCAATGAGTTTTCATTTAAATTTAAATCAGGCGCTGGTTGAGTGAATTTTCTTTCTTAATTTCAATGTTCCCCAAGGCACCAAAAAGGCGCCATTCTGCACTGCATCACATTTTTCCGTTCCAACAGCATCACAGGGATCACTGATACGGATACATCAACCGGAGCCCGCGCCCCCTCTGAATATGCATAAGAGAGAACGGCCAGATAAACAGGAAAAAAAACTCCACCCGACTGGGCGAAAGTATACGCCAGGAAGCGCCCAGGTGAGTGTTTATGACATTCTAATTAAAGTACCTTTTGCCGATATGAAACTCTGCTGGTTCCATCATTCACGGTGTTCGCCATAGTTGGGGTATACTGAGATTTATTTCACCGCATCAGCAAACGGTGACGTCTACGCCGGCCAGGATGTTGCTGTTCTTTTTATGTTGGCAAAAAATACGAAACTCATCTGGCAGGGTTTATGAACTAATATTTGTCCCAATATGCAAAATCAAGCACGATTCAATGCGACATCACTCAAGTTTTTATGCGTTGAGCCGCCACCCGTCTAACTTTCGCCTTTTGAGTGATCTGTGACCAGCCATATCCAATGGTTCTACCATGCATTTTGTATGTCAGAAATATGCTCGAAACGAAAAATAGCGCATGACCCTAAGTCATCACTCAGGACAAAACGGAGAAAAGGAAAATATTAAACATTCCTGCGGTGAATTCGCAGCATCATCCCCGACGATTACGACGACGACGACGACGATGACGATAGCAGCAGCTGTAATCGCGATGCTACGATGGCGGAAAATGACGAGTTGCACTTTCTGTACTTTTCGTTTCTCCACACAACACTGACTGATCGTCATCGCCTTAACGTCCCAAACTCGCGCCCCCTAAAATTCGTGGGCTTTCGCTTCACTTCACAGCACACTGCACGTCAGGTGAGAGTCACTGCTCTTAGTCAGCGGCTTTTCATTTTAATTTTCGGCCCTGTCGTAAACGAAACGTCGACGGAATGACCGGGAATAGGAAATAGCGCTTTTGACTGGGCCGTATACTACGGTCGATGTGATGAAAAGCAATGTGACCATCAGAACGTCGAGGTAAGCTTTGCGCTGTCGATGACACGCCATGACGGTTGAGTTTTATGCCACAGTCACCCACCGTTGTCGACAGGCTCGAGCGATGTGACAAAACGATACGATTTGATGTTCGTTCCAGATTTGGCCGCTTATGGGATACAGTTTTAGGGCACATGTACAGTTGACAGTGATTTTCCAAAGCTTTCTTAGTCAAGTAAACGATGAAAAGCTTTTTAAAATGATCCGTTTTATCATCAATTTATTTATTGCAATGGTTTGGAAGCACTTCACAAGATAGCAACACATGCCACTCAGTTACTAATTGAAAGCTTTTCCTATGTCTGCCATCGCATGAGTGAGTATGTATCTTGTATGGCAAGTACATCGGATACACTATGCACAGGGAGTCGAGAATGTTTTCCACCCGGAAACCCGGATCAAAGAATCAAGTTCGCCGTGCCTGGATTACCAATACTACACATTGGCTCTCAAAGCTAACTGGAGACCCTAACACTAAATTGAGTTGGCCAAGTTCTTGTTTGAAGGTAGAGCCACAGTATAAGAAGAAGAAGCATAAAGAATGACCAAATTTGAAGAACAGGAAATATTTATCTATTTTAAAAGCCATAAGATACTAAAATAACCTACATTTATCCACCTAGCCGTGATAATGCCTTTCTCAAATGAAAACAATCACACAAAAAACACATTACGTATTGATTTATATTTATTGCATTCATTTATATGCATCACATTATGGCTCAAGACTCCATCACAATGTTTTGAAAATTAATGACTGTATCGCTTGTTTGCAATAGTGAGTCAATTGGTATGGAAAAGTGCAGCAGCGATAAATAAATTTTGTTTACAACTGGGGTGGGTGGAAATGGGGTGTTAAAAATATGCCAGCTGATACATAATGTTGCCAGACTTGACGAAATACTTATTTTATATCATAACACATGTTCATGGTTTATCAAATATATGGGTATTTACCGGTTAAAAAATTTGTATACACCACTTGGAATGTAAGAGAAGCTAACATAACATGTTTAAATATTTATTTCTGGTTTATTTGTTCAATCCGACAAACAGCAATGATTTTTTCCAATATATAAATCTGGCAACGGTGAAGAGATGATTATTTTCTTGTGTATGCACACCTTTGTTTGCGTGTTGGCGTGGACGTGGCTTGCGTACACGTTGTATTGTTCGGATTGAATGAAGTTGCATCGCGTAGATTTTGTTCTCACCATTTCACTTATTGCGCTAGTGAATTTGAGTCTTCCGCATTTTTATGCATTGACAAATTTGTCTCTCACTTCGATTTTTGGAAAGCAGTTTTCGACAGTTTTTGGACTTGAAGTGAAATAATCGGTAGTCAAAATTGAAGAAAAAGGTGAAACTCAGTTAGTGAATATGTTTTAGGAGTGATTAAATCAAGGAAACAGTGGGAAAAGATCAAGTGAAAAATCAAGTGCGTGTGTATGTGTTTGCTCCGAACGTTCGGAGTTAGTATGCGTTCGATATAAATGCGAATGTCGGTCAAGGAAAAAAGCAGTTTTCAGTATTTTTCCAGTAATATCTTAGTAATTGTTGGTTTGGATAAGTGAAAAATTAATATGAAAATGTAATGAATATGCAATGATTGAGGTAAGTTTGCAAAAAACTCCAAAATATTGAATTTTGTTCAAAACTTTATTAGTATTAGGGCGGATTGGAATAAAATCATAGTCATCATCGGATTGATTACGGTTTATAGAGCCTTAAGAAAATATTTTTTTTGCATATTTTTGCATCCACAGAATAAAAGCAATGATTTTTCAATAACTTCAAAAGGCAATGACCATTTATTTATTTATTTAGTATCAGACTAAGACCGGAGTGGCCTGTGCAGTACATAAAAGTCTTCTCCATTCGACTCGGTCCATGGCTGCACTTCGCCAACCACGCAGTCTGCGGAGGGTCCGCAAATCCTCCTCCATCTGATCGTTCCACCTTGCCCGCTGTGCACCTCGCCTGCTTGTTCCCATCGGATCGATGTTGAGTACCATTTTTACTGCATTTTCCGACATTCTGGCTACGTGCCCGGCCCACCGATTCTCGCGTTGTGAATGGTTAACCCAACAGCTGATGCAACTCGTGGTTCATTCCCCTCATTTACGCACGGTCCGCCATCTGCACCCCACCATAGATGGTACGCAGCACTTTCCTTTTGAAACCTATCGTTATCAGCGGTCATAAATGAGCCCAAGTCCTCGATTTCGTCACCACCAATACAAACTCATGGTGTGTGGCTAACGTTGTCCTCCCTCCAAAGCGATGTTGAATAGCAGAAACGAAAGACCATCACCTTGCCCTTCGCGCGTTTAGAAGCGACTCGAGAATGCCCCTGAAATTCGAACTACGCAAATCACCCGATCCATCGTCGCCCTGATCAACCGTATCTGTTTATCCAGAAATCAATTTTCGTGCATTAGCTGCCATAGCTGGTCCCGATCGATTGTATCATATGCGGTTTTGAAGTCGATAAATAGATGACGTGTGGGCATGTTGTATTCACGGCATTTCTGAAATACCTGACGTACGGCGAACATCTGATCCATGATGAATACACCACTAGGTGTTCCAATCTGCCAAATTCACGATTCAACCATCTTGGATTTTAGTATGGGAGAGCAGCGGGTTTGTTTTCGTTTTGCACTGAAAATGAATTTTTCCAACCCGCCTTCTTCTCTTCCATGAACTTGGCAGAACTTGGTCAACTCCAGGCTTTGTTGTTTTTCAGTTGGCAGATCTCCTCCTGGCAGTCTTCACGAAAACATGAACCGCGTTTAAACAAGTGCAGTTTTCCCGTGTGCAAGTTCGCACTCAAACATGCATACTAGATCCAAACCGAGTTCATCATAAACCGAACCAAAATCGCACCCGGTTTGAACACGAGTGTGCGCCCAAGTTCAAACACACGGGTTTGAACATGGAAGTTTAAACATCAGTTTACACACAGCATGCTGTTCATCTGTTCATATTTGTCAAGGGGTTTCTCTTTTTGAGTAGCGATGATGGCATAGTGGTAACTCGTTTGGCGTTCACTCAGAGCACTAGTGTTTGAATCCTTGTCTTTGGATTTTTTAGAAATGGCATATGAATAGTTTTAGTTTTATAAATGCCACTTTTCAGCCCTTATCAGGTGATAAAATGAGCATGAGCATGAGCATGATTGACCGCCCACGGTTGCTACTCCGTTATTGCCAGGTCAGCTGTAATTACACAGAGAACCAACAGATGATGTTTGGGACTAACATCATCCTCAATGTGTAAGAACTGGTGACCACAAATTTAAGCAATACCAGCGCCGGCCGTGTCCGAATGCAGGTCAATAAGGGAATAGGTAGGAAATTGTTGACGTGATACTCGCTTTGATGGAAGCCGACGAGTCATCTGCACTTCCACGAGAAATCACTGGGATGTTGGATATATGGGGTAGGGAGTGTAGCTGGGTTCGTTTTGGTAAACGGCATGCCGGGTGTAGCGTGTAGTTTGATCGAGGTTAAACAAAAAACATTCAAACGCGCATTAATTGTACGACTTTCCGATCGCAAGCGAAAAATAGTTTCGATAATTTCTATGAACGCGCGTTCGTTCTGCTTGCAAAATGAAACACGATCGGATGCAAACTGTTTTTTCTTGTAAATTAATTTATTCATTTGCAAAACGCAGAAAAAAAAATTTGAAGACCGCGCAATCATTCTGCTAAAAGAAATACGATCGGACGTGGACAAGACTTGTATTTTATTTTATTCACCCGCACAACGCAGAACAAATTTTTCGATGACCGCGCGAGCATTCTGCGTGCTGAAGGAAACACTAGCTGAGCTTTCTCGTTAAATAATTGATTCACCTGCGCTTAATAATTTATTCACGTAACGCAGAATAAATCTTTCGATGATCCCGCGATCGTCTTGTGGGCTGATAGAAACACGATCGGACGCGAACTCCGAAAATACGATTCAATCGGCACGATATTAGGTCACAATTTTATGTTGAATAGGAACAAGTATCAGACTCATTTCCAGCTCTAGCATTGCTAGAGCATATGTTAAATTACACATTTTGAATATAGTGTACACTACGCTATAGAGAAGTCATAGAGAAAGAAATGTTGAGCGACAAAAAAATGTGGAACTTCAGAAGATAATGGGGTAATATGAAATTCGAGGTTTCAAATGCGCTAAAGATTTTTTTAAAGTGTACAGTACGTGAAAAACTACCAACAAAGTTTTAGATCTAACAGATTGTCAAGGGAATTTAAAGTTATCAAATTTAGGCACGCGTTTAGTAATAAAATCCATGTCTAATTGTTTTCTCTATGAAGGATCGTTTATCAAGTCCGTTGATAGGAACAAAATGAAATTGTATTGAATAACCAATTGTCGAATAATCTGATTGTGTAACCTGAATGTGCCTTGTGAAAAATTAGTGATGAACTTAATTCAAATTCAAAAAATCACTCAAAAATAAAATAAATTGGAAAAATTCTCGAAGAGAATAAACATTTCTGACAAAAAGAATAATACATATGATAATGTGAGGCAAAGGCAATGATAAAATCTTTCTAGGTGAAGAACCAATTTAGTCCTTTTCGATGTCCTTTCCAATTACACTCAACCAACATATGTCAGACCTTCCTATAACTCTACAGGAACACACTGAAGTCTGCACAAAGACAAAAATAATACCTCACAAGTATTTCTTGCAATAAATACCTAAATCAACGTACATTCCTAGTGCAAAAAAACTAGCAATCTTGCACAAGCCACAATTTCAAACAGATTCCAACAGGCTTTCATACTGAATCAAATAGAAAATCTTACACCTGCTGGTTGGGTGTACCTTCTATATTTTAAGATACTAGGGCAACGCTGCTCTTGCTAGGTGGAATAGGTTGAATTTCGTGGCAGGCAAATGATTTCCGGAAAACCCGCAATTTCCTTCACTTTTTTGATATTTGTGTCAAATTACCTGATCAAAATATGTATAATTTCAATATAAGCTTGAGAGTCTACTAGTGATGCTGGAACAAGTGCTGGAACCATTTCACGTCATATTATATTACAGAAGTTTGGCGAAATACTTCCGAATTAATGTTTAACGCAGAAAACTGAACGATGACTAGTTTTTGTATTTTTTTCAAAATCACTAGGTTCTACTGAATTGGGAATAATCATTACGTACCTGTATCTGACTAAAATCTTACCAAAAAATTAACCCTGAGATTTGGAACAATTTTCCGGAGGTAGATGCGGAATCTAACGTCGTAGTTTATCCGTAGTTGAATGGGTAAGATCCAGATCCAGTGAAATGGAATCATCCATTTTTCGGGTACTTTTATAAATAACTATAAACTTCCATTTTCTATCTCTTTAGGACACTTTTTTTTTGCTAATTTTCAAATGTTTTGGACAGAAGAAACTTTTGGCGGAGACAAAAACACGTCCACCCCTCGAATGCGTCGAACGCGACATAGTGGCTGAAATACTCAATCCAATAAAAAAATGTATGGAAGTAAGGACTGTATAAAAATGCCAGGAATGTGGCTTTAAAGGTGTATAAAAATGATTAAAAGTGCCTTTTAAAGTTTCCAATAATTCTAATTTTGAGAACGGCGTATTAAAAATGCAAAACTCTTTGCTTCAAATATTTATTGAGTAGCAGCTATCTTTTTTATGAAGATGTGTGATGCAAAATCTAATTAGGGGTCATCCACAAAGTACGTCACGCTTCTAGGGTTAGGGGTGAAGTGGTGGTTCGAACAGTATGACGATCCATACAAAAGTTTTATAGGATTAATACAAAAAGTCCTTTTGTCACTTTGGGAAGGGGGTTGGAAACTGCCGATATTTGCGTGACGTACTTTATGGATCTTGTCTTAGGTTGTTTCAATCTATGAATATTCGTCATATAGAGCAATAGTATAATCATCGTTGTTCTGCCTATGCAGCCAATAATCTAAGAACTTTTTATCAGATGAACGTTATTGATTCTGACCTTGAAAGAACGGAAAATGTGCTCTTAATTCATACTATTTTCGTCAATGTACATGCACAACAGAAAGCATGCATTCTGTTTTATTCGGAAGTAATGTCAATAGTACAAAATAACATTTCAAAATCTGAAGACAAACACAATTAAGGCCAATTGAAAGTTCCTGGACTTGATACCGTACTACAAAAAAAGCTAAAAGAAAATTGCACTCACCTTTCCGCGTGCCCTAAGAGGAATTACCTCTTACTGACTTGAATGAACTTACTGCCCTTGTCCTTATAATCCATCCCGATCTCTCTTCACATATTACTGTGTTACTCTGTACCTTGAGCGGTGTGATGGCTCAATAAGCATCCAAATCAACCAATCAACTTTCAAAATGTGCTGGGGCGGGGACTCAGAGTTTTCACTTTCCATTTGTTTGATCACTTTTTCTATTACCTAAACTTTGATCACAAAAAAAGTAAAATCTAGAAAACGAGAGTGAAAAAAATTGACGCAAAAAAAAATCAACTTTCCTTGAGCACAGTTTGCTTCGATCTCCGCCCTTATCAGGTGATAAAATAACTGAATAAGATACTTAACCGCCTACGCACAGTTTGCGTTTGGTCCGATATCTCAATACCACAACAATTTTTTACTCAACATTTTGCATAAAATCTTCAGATATTATTCTTAATGTTCATAACAACTGAATATTATGTGTATTTTCCCGGTAAGACAACCGGCAGCCTCCAATGTAATGATTATTTAAAGTATCCTTGTGTTTATGTTCTAAACGAGGTAAAATACATAAGTCTCTGTTCGTCTGTCTAAAATGCAGCCCCTAATTATTTTATATCCGTTACATATGCAAGCATGCATTTTGCTTTATTGGATACGATGGGGTTTGCATATCGTGAATAAAATATAGATGTTGATTCTAAAAAGTTCTAAGACACACTTTTAGTGTGGGAGGGTGGTTATTAACCAAAAATTCTAATTGATATAAATTTAAAAAGATAGTGGGGTCTGTTCATAATGTATTCTATATTGCTATGTATAAATAATACGCCGATGACATTATGCAATACAAAGGAAATTCACAAACGATGGAGCTCCAGGTCAGAAATGAGCCCAGAAATCCTTAAACATAAAAGTCTTATAAACTACATGGCTCTCATAAAAAATAAAATCTCTAATTATTAAAATCTAAAAAAAGAAGCTGAAATTTAAGCCCGTTGATCATAAGGTTCTTCAAAAATGTTGAAATCCCTCTCTCTCTCTGGAATAAAGAAATCTCTATGCAACCCTGAACTTCGCTTCAGATTTTTGGTATATTTATCAAGTACCACCACAAAGTAAGTAGAATAAATTATCCCCTTATAAGCGTGTCCAAAAAATCCTATCCCAAAATTTTAGAAATATGAACTAATCAGTTTTTTAGTGGTTGCAGAATCCCGCAATCCTAAGAAGAATTGCTTTCAGAACCTCGAAAATGGAACAAAAAGCTCCGCTCAGAGCAGATTCGAACCTAAGAAGTCATGAATGAAAGACCACACCTCTATAAAAGCTTGAAAACAATGTGCACAACATGTTTCAATTTTTCAATCATGCCTTCATTGAAGTTTGGTTAAGTTCTCTTATTCGAGATTTGAATAACAAGGCTGGGAAACGTGAAGAATCAACAATAGTTTCCCTATAGCAACCCGTTCATTTACCCAAGCGTAGCATTCTCGTGTGCAAGCGCACATGTTTGAACCCAAGTTTAAACTCGATGTTTGAACATTGTACATTGCGCCTGGGTGTATCGGAGTTCAGGTTCGTGTTCAGATTGCTATGTGCAAGTTCGAACATAGCAAGCAATGTTTGATTGGGTGCAAAAACTTACGTGAACATCTCACACATGTTGCACCTTGAAGACTGCCTCCTGGAGATTCGGAGTCGGATATCGTATGTCCTACGCACATGCTTCCAGGTTCATTATCATACCACCACCGCACCGTTGTCTGCTACATCGCCATTCAGGCGCTCTTCGTAGTGCGACAGCTACCTTTGGATCACCTTACGCTGGTTCGTAAAAAGGTTTCCGATTATGTCCTTGCACTTATCGGGCAGTGGCACGTGACCCTTACGTGAACGGTTTAACTTCTGCTGCTTTTTCCTCCGAAATTACTTTAATAAAAATTACATGTAAAAAAAATCCTCGAAAAATCGAGTTTTGTCTGTTCCGCGCCCATTTGTATCGTGCCTCGTTCGCCATCGCACGGTGTTGCAGCAATCTTGCTCATGCTGCATTCTTCTCCTCAACAAACTGGTCACATTCGCCGCCATACCAATCGTTTCGTTGATCCAGGGGCACCGTGCAGCGGTTGCAGTGCTTCCAATGGCGGATCCAATATCTCTCCAGCCACCTTCAAGAGACACTGTGCCAGCTGCTGCGCGTACTCTTGGGCTAGTCTACGCGTGTTGTACACCGTCGAGAGTTTTGAGCGCAGACATACTACAACGAGGTAGTGGTCGGATTCAATATTCGCACTGCGATAAGTGTGTACGTTCGTCATGTCGGAGAAGAATTTACAATGTCGATTTGGTTTTCCGTTTGTTGATTAGGTGATTTCCATGTGGCCTTACGGTATGCAGACTATCCGGTCCGATGACCGGTCTATACATTTCCTTTCTTCCTACCTGTGCGTTCATGTCGCCGATGACGATTTTGACGTCCAACGTATGTCTGCTCCAGCTCTGCATTGAACGTTACTCGTTGTCAGGTCTTCCTTCGTGTGGGCAGTGCACGTTGATGATGCTATAGTTGAAGAAATTGCCTTTTATCCTCAGCTTGAACATCCATGCGTTGATTGGCTGCCACTCAATCACGCGTTGGCGCATCTTGCCCAAAACTATGAAGCCGGTTCCTCGCTTGTTGGTGGTGCCACAGCTTTGGTAGAAGGTAGCCACTCGATGCCCGCTTTTCCACATGTTCTGTCTTGTCCAGCAGATAGCATGCAGCGCTACAGCGTCGAAGATGCGGGAATGTAATTCATCGGAGATTATCCTGTCTTAACCTGCGAAGCCAAGCGACTTGCTGTTCCATGCTCCAAGCTTCCAATCGTGATCCTTTATTCGTCGCCGTTTGTATCGAGTCGTATTAGGGTATCTGCTCCTATATCAATAACAATAAGGCAATGCGCAAATGAAATGCATTGATTTCCCACCCAATAATCAAGAAACATGAGAATAATTATGCTCGGCTCACGTAATTTTTAATTGAAAACAATTTCGTAACTTCAAAAATGATTTTTTATCACATTATAGAAGTACTTAGATAAAAAACATCATCACCGCCATGCACCTATTTCAACAACATTCAAAAACAGTTAATCCTACGCCTGTACCTATATCAATAATATTGTTTCCAACATAAAATACGCACACTATTACTTGTGTGTATACGTAACGAAATGATTGCAGTGATGCCGAATTCTTCAATGTTTTGTATTTGAGTTGAAAAATAATTACAAAATTGCAGTTTTTGTTGTAGTTTTCCAGCTTGTCAGTTTAATTTTATGTTTGTTATAGCTTATCTTTTCAATATACCTTATTTTACAAACATAAGAGGTAAATTTCACAATAAAAGTTTATTCAAGCGTTTTTGATTGAATCGTCGGATTGAATGATTTGTGTTCTCATCGGTTTCGACTAATAATGCCGACGACGTTCTGGAGAGCGTCGGATTGAATGATTTGGTCGTCGGTTTCGACTTGTGATGTCGAATACGCTCTGGAAGAGCGTCGGATTAAATCGGTTTCGACTTGTAATGTCGAAGATGCTCTCGAAGAGCGTCGGATTGAATGATTTGCTTATCGGTTTCGACTTGTAGTGTCGAAGACGCTCTGTAAGAGCGTTGGATTGAAGTATTTTTCTATCGGTTTCGACTTGTGATGTCGAAGACGCTCTAGAAGAGCGTCGGATTAAATTATTTGGTCATCGGTTTCGACTTGTAATGTCGAAGATACTCTCGAAGAGCGTCGGATTTGCTCATCAGTTTTGGTTTGTGATGGCACTCTGGAAAAGTGATGGATTGAAAATGTGTTGTTTCTCAACTGTTTTGACTTAAAAAGTTGAAGGCTCTTTAGAAGGGCGCCAGGATAAATGATTTGTTTTCTCATCGGCTTCGATATATGAAGTCAAAGCTGCTGTGGTAGAGTGCCGGATTGAATGATTTGCTTGTGACTTCGAAGACGTTCTGGAAGAGCGCCGAAGCAAATTATTCATTTTCTCATCGATTTTCACTTGTAATATCGAAGGTACCAGTTTGAATAATTTGTTGTTCTTATCTGTTCCTATCTGTTAACATTATTTGTTTTTGGAATAAATGATTTGTTTTCTGCTTGTGTTGTTGAAGGTGCTCGAGAGTATCGGATTGTTGCAGCTTTTGATGGTAAAGGTTGTATAGAAGAGGGACGGATTGTTCACGTCAAAGAAACGATAATACGATGGACCAGCAGAACACAACGATTCAAATTTGAATTAGAATGTATTTGAAAATGGAAATTGAGTACGGATATTGGATGCTTGATTGTAAAATTAGACTTGACTGTAATTTTAAAAAAATACGCTGTAAATAGTTGTTTATTATAATAGTTTGGTTGCCAACATGGACTAGTGAATAGCAGGCCATGACTTTGCCTCTTTTCAGCACACTAGTGATCACCCCAACGGATAACTCGATAATTGGGCCACACACCGACCTTATTGCAGAGATCCAGGAGCAAGTGACGCAAAAAGGAGAAGTTGCAGTTGCAGAAAATCTAAGAGGAGAAGAATCTTGAGAATAAATACTTAAGGAAGAAGTATGAGGCGCTCTTTGAATTTGGCCGTGAGTCATCGACGGTGGTAAGTGACATCGAGTCAATTTCGGATCAAATATCGAAGATCGAACAATGGATTGCCAATAAGGACCGTTTTGGAGAAGAACACGATTCCGGTCTAACTGTTGATGAAGTACTTCAGCCCGCAGCGAGGAACTTGCGATGGACTACAGAGCAAACAGGTCATACTTTCAAAACAATAAAGCGTGAATCAACCAGCGTTTCAATCGGGTTGTTAGCCATTGTCGTGTCAGGGGGAGACGGCTGCATCCGAATCAGCCATCTCCAGCTGCTGCTCGATCAGCAACAGCTCGGAAGCACTACTACTTTCCGCGAAACACATTACAAAACTGAAGGCTAACTCCGCTCATCTGTCACCGTCACATTTGGCACTCATGACCAATGTATATGCCCTCCTACTCAGTTTATATATATTTTATCATACCCCTCTCAATCCCTACATCTTCCTCCTGTTCTACTCTCTTACAATTGTATCATCACATCAATCTTGCATCAAAATCAGAAATAAATCATCAACAATATTCTACGCAACTCATTGCTTACATGTATCTCTCTTTGTTTACATTTTCTAACACTGAACTCAAATCAACTACTGATCTCGGAATGCAGTCATAGATAGAGCTTACCAGGCTCTAGAACATCAATCTTGCATTAAAATCAGAAACAAATCATCAAAAACATTCTACGGAACTATTAACTTTCATGTTCTCACTATTTGTTTACATTTTCTAACATTGAACTCAAGTCAACCACTGATCTCGGAATGCAGCCATGTAACATCTTATACTTACACGTTGCCGGAGTGATATCAACTCTGAAGATGCTGTACGGCAGACCGGAAACGATTGTACAAGCTGTCGTGAAAAAGGTGCGTAGAGAATTTGGTCGCGACGATTCAAACCTGTGGAGCTAATGATTTCGTGTACAACGCTTCGTTGCGATACGAATTAGTGGAACGTCTTCTGTCGTCTCTGAAGCTCGATTGGGCCAAATATCCCAGAAATACACTAAATCCGAATCTGCTAGACTTCAGCTCCTGGATGTACTCTATAGTGGAGGATACCAGTGTGGTTATGGCCTCGTCCAGCAATGACAGGCATCGAGTCAACTAAAAAGATAGCTTCCTAAACGTGCATTCAGAGGCGAGCAGAACAATTTGCAATCAAGTGAGTTGACAAAACAGAGTCCAATCTATAAAGGTACTTGCCAGAACATTGCGAAATGTAAGCACTTTGAAGAATTCAGCTATGCCGCCGTACGTGAGTGCAAACTATGCCGAAAATGTTTGCGAAAGCACGATGGTTCGTGTAGACAGCAGAAGGCGTGCAGCACGAATGGTTGCACTTATCTACATCACCCTCTTCTTCATGGCTCCGAAAGACAACAAGCAAATGCATTAACAACGGCAACAGAAAATTCCGGGGCAACGGCAACCCAGCAGAGCTGCAACATCCACCAGATCCAGTCTAAACTTCTCTTCCGGATTCTACCAGTGATTCTCCATGGACCAGCCAAAGCCGTAAGAACAAACTTCCTTAATCGCAGGAGGATCAAAAGGTCCAAATGCTGCTGGAGTGTTTTACGAAATACGATTCCGGACTTCTTTGGAAGTACGACATCATCCAGATAACAGAATGATGGCACTCAAGAGATTGGACTGTCAAGAACGAAGAATGAGAAACGACAAAATATTAGCGGAAGGTTAAAGCAGAGCGTTCTCGAGTATGGTATCTACTGGGAACAGTAGTAAACCCGAACAAACCTGGAAAAAGCAGACTACATTGGGATAACGCAGCCACCGTACATGGGGTTTCCCTGAACAGTGTACTGCTCAAGGGGCCAGACTGCTGACTTCACTGCTGTCGGTGCTTACTCAAGCAACCAAAAGTTCATATTTTACTTAAATTTGTTCCTAACCAAACCAATTGGTTCACTTTTGGTTCACATTGAGTTCCAAGCACCTTAACGAAACTTCAAAGTTCACTTTTGTGCTCCCATCATACAAAAATTTACTTTAAATGCAAGCTGATCAAGCCAAAACATCCCCTCTTATCCGAACTTTTGGTTGCTTGGGTATTCAGTTCGGAGAATTCAAGATTGCAGTTTGTGGTGACATTGGGGAAATGTATCACCAGGTCCATATCCGTGAAGCTGATCAGCACTGTCAGCGGTACTTTTGAAGAGACAACGCAACTGACGCGACGTAGACCCAAACACCTACATCGTATAGACCAGTGATCCCCAAAGTGCGGCCCGCGGGCCGCATGCGGCCCTCGAAGCCTTTTCCTGCGGCCCGCGAAGGATTTCAGAATCTACACTACATGTGGCCCGTTGATAACCTTTAGATGACACGAAACGCTTCTCATCATGCTCAGTTTTTTGTTATACTCAGGGAAGCTGTCAAGTTTACATCATTACGATGTTTAAGCACCATCATGATTAATTAAATTTTAATTTAGAGAAATCGATCAATACAGTTACGCCCCTATTAAGTGTGACAATTCATCACTTCAAAGATGTTACGTAGGCCAACTTCGATGGTGTTGCCCCGGGCTATGAAAATAGCCACTTCGTCATTTTTTCGCAGATTCTAACGAACTAAATGTTAAACTGCTGGTCAAACTAATGTTGCCATATACTGCTCTGAAATAAGGAAACTTTCAATGCAAGTTAGGGTTTGGCAAAATTTATATTTGTTTTATTTTCAACTCCATAAAATAAGCTGAATACCAAGATACTTTACGCTACTGTACTGGAAGGCTTCTTTTGACTCCAGGGCTACATTGGATTTTGGTTTTCTAAAAAAGTAAACGGATAAAATATCAAATTTGAATCTGAAAGTTGCCATCCAACTATCAACACGACACCCGAATTGTGATAATACCGATTTGAGAGAAATTTACGTTATAATTCTTGTTTTAAAACGTCCAAAATAGCCCTGATTTGTCAAAAGAACCCTCAAACGATGGTACCTAAAATATTTAACAAAGTCGAGAATTTCCTCATTAGTTGATGAATAAAAGGTTTCTGTAAAATTCAATTGACCGAAAATCTAGAAACACGGTAAATAGTGTGGAATTCAGATTTATTCGATATCTATTCAAAACTACTGGGGCAGCAGGGACTATGTCCAAGGGCTTGACGATCCCTCCCCAGGCCATCTGCGAGTTGTGGCGCCTGCCTAGGATGTGGTGAGGTTTGACAGTGGGCCCTGTTAAACCTCTATAAAAAGCTGCATGAATCCGCAAGTAGGCTCCGCCAAAGCGACCGTGTGCCGCTCAAAGCGCTCAAGCCCAAGTCCTGGTGTTAGGTGGGACGCTAAACAGCCCTGACACGACGGCCCTCCGACGAGACAGGAGGTTTGCGCAGGCCCAATAAGCCGCCTTTAAAAACAACTATTACGAACGACATAGAAGATAATACGACTCGATACAATCGGCAACAGGATGTGCAAGCTGAGGATAAAAGGCCGTTTCTTCAACTATAGCATCATCAACGTGCACTGCCCACACGAAGGGAGATCCGACGACGAGAAAGAAGCGTTCTATGCGCAGCTGGAGCAGACATACGATGGATGCCCACTGCGGGACGTCAAAATCGTCATCGGTGACATGAACGCTCAGGTAGGAAGGGAGGAAATGTATAGACCGGTCATCGGACCGGATAGTCTGCATACCGTATCGAACGACAACGGCCAACGATGCATAAACTTTGCAGCCTCCCGCGGAATGGTAGTCCGAAGCACTTTCTTCCCCCGTAAGAATATCCACAAGGCCACATGGAAATCACCTAATCAAGTAACGGAAAACCAAATCGACCACGTTCTAATCGACGGTAAATTCTTCTCCGACATCACGAACGTACGCACTTACCGCAGTGCGAATATTGAATTCGACCCTTGATCCGACCACTACCTCGTCGCAGTATGTCTGCGCTCAAAACTCTCGACGGTGTACAACACGTGTCGGAGTCGTCCGCTGCGGCTTAACATTGGGTGGCTACAAGACGGTAGACTAGCCCAAGACTACGCGCAGCAGCTGGAAGTGACACTCCCAACGGAAGAGCAGCTAGGCGCAGCATCTTTTGAAGATGACTGGAGAGATATTCGATCCGCCATTGGAAGCACCGCAACCGCTGCACTAGGCAGATCAGAGAAACGACTGGTATGACGGCGAATGTGAGCAGTTAGTTGAGGAGAAGAATGCAGCATGGGCGAGATTGCTGCAACACCGCACGAGGGCGAACGAGGCACGATACAAACGGGCGCGGAACAGACAAAACTCGATTTTCCGGAGGAAAAAGCGCCAGCAGGAAGATCGAGACCGTGAAGAGACGGAGGAACTGTACCGCGCTAATAACGCACGAAAGTTCTATGAGAAGTTGAACCGTTCACGTAAGGGCCACGTGCCACAGCCCGATATGTGTAAGGACATAAACGGGAACCTTCTTACGAACGAGCGTGAGGTGATCCAAAGGTGGCGGCAGCACTACGAAGAGCACCTGAATGGCGATATGGCAGACAACGGTGGCGGTATGGTAATGAACCTAGGAGCACCTCCAGGAGGAGATCGGCCGGCTGAAAAACAACAAAGCCACTGGAGTTGACCAACTACCAGGAGAGCTGTTTAAACACGGTGGTGAAGCACTGGCTAGAGCGCTGCATTGGGTGATTACCAAGGTTTGGGAGGATGAGGTTCTGCCGCAGGAGTGGATGGAAGGTGTCGTGTCCCATCTACAAAAAGGGCGATAAGCTGGATTGTAGCAACTACCGCGCAATCACATTGCTAAACGCCGCCTACAAGGTACTCTCCCAAATTTTATGCCGCTGACTAACACTAATTGCAAGAGAGTTCGTGGGGCAGTACCAGGCGGGATTTATGGGTGAACGCTCTACCACAGGTATTGCAGAAATGCCGCGAATACAACGTGCCCACACATCATCTATTTATCGACTTCAAAGCCGCATATGATACAATCGATCGGGACCAGCTATGGCAGCTAATGCACGAAAACGGATTTCCGGATAAACTGATGCGGTTGATCAAGGCGACGATGGATCGGGTGATGTGCGTAGTTCGAGTTTCAGGGGCATTCTCGAGTCCCTTCGAAACCCGTAGAGGGTTACGGCAAGGTGATGGTCTTTCGTGTCTGCTATTCAACATCGCTTTGGAGGGAGTAATACGAAGGGCAGGGATTGACACGAGTGGTACGATTTTCACGAAGTCCGTCCAGTTATTTGGTTTCGCCGACGACATTGATATCATGGCACGTAACTTTGAGAGGATGGAGGAAGTCTACATCAGACTGAAAAGCGAAGCTAAACGGATTGAACGAGTCATCAACACGTCGAAGACGAAGTACATGATAGGAAGAGGCTCAAGAGAGGTCAATGTGAGCCACCCACCACGAGTTTCTATCGGTGGTGACGAAATCGAGGTGGTTGAAGAATTCGTGTACTTGGGCTCACTGGTGACCGCCAATAACGATACCAGCAGAGAAATTCGGAGACGCATAGTGGCTGGAAATCGTACGTACTTTGGACTCCGCAAGACGCTTCGATCGAACCATCCATCGTTCACACCGCGAAAATCGGAAGACTGCGGTGGGCCGGGCACGTAGCCAGAATGTCGGACAGTAATCCGGTGAAAATGGCTCTCGACAACGATCCGACGGGAACAAGAAGGCGAGGTGCACAGCGGGCAAGGTGGATCGATCAGGTGGAGGACGACTTGCGGACCCTCCGCAGACTGCGTGGTTGGCGAAGTGCAGCCATGAACCGAGCTGACTGGAGAAGTCTTTTATGTGCAGCACAGGCCACTCCGGCCTTAGTCTGATGATAAATAAATAAATAAATCAAAACTACTGGCAAGTTCACCTGGCTTTGGAAACATATTTGTCGTTATTTGACACGACAAGTTATGATCAATGGTGTCTCGAAATCTTAATTTTATCTGTTCAATGGTACAGAATTGAGAGTTCAAAAGTTTGAATGTCCAAATAGGAAATAAAATTATTCCATGTATTTATGCACATATTTAAAGCCCTTGAACCGAAAGAATAAGGTTAAGGATTCGTTACTGTTGTGTGCAGTGAACAATAATCCTTCAAATAAATCAGAATCCTTGAATCGGACACACGGTGTGTTTGTCCAAAGAGGCTTATTTTCAAAAAATCAGTATCTCTAAAACACTCACTACACGAAAGTATAGGTTTTCCTCTTTCACGTAAGTGCATTTTTAAAATGTTCTACCGGGGGTCATTTTTCCATACATTTTTGAGGGGGTTAAATCGGCTATCATTTGAGATTTCTATGTAGTTTGCACCAAAAATAGTGAAAAAAATAAAAATTGTTCTAGATCCCCCGATAGAACATTTTAGTTCACCCACTATATGAAAGAGGAGAGCATCTACTTTCACGTGGTGAGTGTTTCAGAGATACTGATTTTTGTAAAATAATGTTTCCCCATAGAGACACCGTGGACAACATATGATAATTTGGAAAAATAGATTAATATGTTCTGCAAACTATGCTGAAAAGTCAGCTACGGTGATAAAACCCGTAGAATAAAATGTTTTTACAAGTATGTTTTTTTAAAGAAGATTCATCACAACAAATTTTACTGAAATGTGAAACAGATAATAAAAATAATTTTGATTAAGCTGTAAAATTCTACATGAAACGAAGAGCAAAGCCTGCAAATGTACTGCGGCCCGCTTCAACAGTTCAAAATTGCTATGCGGCCCTAGGTAATATGCATGCTGGGGACCACTGATCTATAACGTCCAAAATAATCCATTAGATTATGTTGTTTTTTCGACTTCAATGTTAGCAAATTAGTTAAACAATCAGTCTGTGCAATCTATAATTAGAAGACGGTGTTCAAATAAATAAATTATTAAAGGTTCCCTTAGGCTACCACCTCCAAAATGCTTATCCGGTGACAAAAAGGTCGTTCTTCATCACTTGGTAGGGGCTGTAGCGTTTCCTATTAAATCCAATATAATGATACATTTTCTCGGAAAGCTGCTGAATGCCATACGGGAAAAAAATCGACATGCGGTTGTCTCGTGCCAGACAAATCATCGAAAATTAGTGCAAATCTTTCATAGTAAGCTGCTTTTGAAACAGAAGTATGATAAATGGTTTTACAAGGACAAATTCCTAAAGGTTAAGCACAATTAAAAAATTACAAAAACAAAGCTTTTTTTAGTACACTCATTGTACATCATTGGATCAAAGCGTAGGATAACGACTGGTTTTGATGCTAGTGCTGCAAAAGTTAATCATTTAATTTAAATAATCATGGTTTTCGTAAGAGAGTTTGTTTGGCGTGAACTAATTTCTGTAGTATTTTCCTCAAAATCGCACCATTATAACGATTTCTTCCAGCCCACCTTCTAGTATGTCTAACAATTTACAGTGTATGCGACAGAGTTCTTTTGCTGTCTGGTCATCTTATCTCTTTTTTTTCCATTTGTTTTCATGGCAATGTCTTCATGCTTCAGTTAACTAAAACTATAAATAGAATATGTACCACAATGATTTCTGCTTCGTCTGCACCTGTCTGAGTGAACTTCAATCAAACTACAGGCTCTCCAACTTCATTGCACTGAACACAAATCCTAAACAAGCCCAGCAAAGTTGGAAATCGTTTGTATGTAGTGAACCACTTCTTGCGGTGGTTGCCCAATCGGATTTCGTATCATCATGTGGCGTTCTTGCTGTAAAAGCTTTGCGGTTGCTAACAGGAAATTGTTCACAATAACCATTCTACCTCAGCCAACAGTGAGTGAGAGGAAGTGAATTTCATTTGCTGATGAACTACAAGTATTTACTTTTCACTACTAGATACTTTTTTTTCTCAAACGCCGAGTCTCTTAGATTGAAAACTTCGATATCACAGATATAAGCACGGTTACCCTGGATTTACAAAGAACATTACCCTAACCCAAGCTTTAAAAACCGCAAGCTCTAATCTAAACTTTTAAATGCCCACTAGCCGACTATCGAATCATTTAATTGCACGTGCACCACTACCATCCATGACGGGAAATGGGCTCCCCTGTTTCAACATGGCTGCGACACTTCATATTACAGAAAGTGCACCATAATTATCATCCAGTTGCACCCGACTGTTGATACGTAGACAAATGCCGGGTATCGAACAGGCCAGCCAGAAAAGGACTATGCGACGGCGACAGAATAGCGGCGGTGACACTTCACCTAGAGGGCAATGGTGTAAAGCAATGCGTAACTCTTTAACCTGTAACCTAACTGTAACCGAATCCCAATCGATACCCACAAATTATTGTTCAACTAGGGTAATGGAAGGTAATGTTATCCTAGGATGTAACGTTGGCTCATCACGCGAATTGATCGTTTTGTAGAGAAATATTTATAACTGTTTCTTTAAAAATGTGTATCGAGCGTATTTTACCTAGATTCATGCTCTTTTTCAACTATTAATCGCATTAGAGTTGCGTAAAAAATCACGGTGCAAAAGTTTTCTTTTGCCCAATAAAGTAGTGTTCTGTATTTACTTACCTATTTTTGCACATTAGATCAACGGATAATAATCACAGTATTTTAGCATTCACAATTTTCATTAGTATAGCGACACGATTAACCAATGTCAGCATACGATTTTCATTTGAAGCAGCACATTATTAATTGCCTGGGTTGAAACAAATGTCTGAAAACTTTTCAAAGTGTTCGAAAAAGATAACCAGCGAACTGGGAGGCTGTTTAATGTTTATGTTGGAGGCGAACGACTGAAATTAGGGAATGCTTCCGAAACACCTTGATGAAGTAAAAATTGCACCGATTTCCCAGAGTTTGTGATTGGTTGGACTCGTGGGCATTGTTCTGCTGGCGTGGCGAAAGTTGTACGCCCCAGGGCAACCGAAGTATTTGCTCAGCCCACTTTTGACAAAGTAACTGGATGAAACCGCATTGCACGCGAAGCATTTGGACCTGAAAAGCGGAAATAATTAATACTGCAGATAACACATATTTTAATAAAAGGAATGAAGGAAACAGTAACCTGGAGTATAGTACCTACTTATTTTTTTACAAGATTATTGCTTTACAGTTATCGAAATTAGTTTTGATGTAAGACTACGTCTGTGATTTATATACCAGGGTAAACATTGCGATTGCGGAAATCGTAGAGCGTCACAAAATATGATGCACTTTGATTGTTAATAATTCTCGATGGATTTTGATGTTTTCTACTATTTGGTCAAGGAAGAGTCAACACTTATTTATTGCGTTCTATGATTATTTAACATCTAGAATAGTTAACAAGTTTAGAAATTGGTAAACTAACCAATCCCGTACGTGCCTCGCAAGCACATATATTTAAATTGAACAAATTGCAGGTTTCGCCACAATACACAGTGTTTTATTTCGTCATTTTCACGATCGAACTACAAATACTCAAAAAGTGTTGATTTTGGATATAGGGTTTATTCAAAGAAGTTTTAAGATATTCTATAAAAACAGTTTGATGATTAAACCCCCTAAAAGTGCCGAATTTTACATAAAATGTTTTAAGTTTGTTATACATAAGAGCTAGAGACTCTATTTTTGGTGTAAGTTGCCATTAGGGTGACCCTTTTGTGTTTTTTTTTAAATCAATTTTTTAAAACTTTTGAGGTGGGAGATCACATTATTCTACAAAATAAAGAAAATTTAATTCTAAGCATATTTGCTGAATAAACATTTATTTTATTTCATATAGGTAATGTTCTATGACAAAATTACTAAATTTGGATAGAGTGGCTCCGAAAAAAAAAATGTTTTCAGCTTCCACTTTCACTAATTCAGAATATTTCCAAAAACTGTCCAAGCATCGCTTCACGGTCTTTGGAAAACGCATCTTTTGGTTACATAAGATGGTTGATAGCTTCATTTTCAAGCATATTATGGGCGTTTTTTCATGAAAAAGTGATATTTTTCTGAGCATTCTACTGCAGCTAGTAGCAAATATTAGCAAAAATTTCAATCGTATTCTCAAAGTATACATTCAGGCCTATCGAATCCATGGTATTTCATTTGTTCATGCTTGTCCACTTTTATTTGATGATAATATTAGTTTTGAATGAAAAATAAGGAATTTCATGTGAACACTGAACACAGGACACATAATACTCAGTGAACCGGACCGTAACCGCCCCTTCGGTGGGCTTTGATCCCACGACCCCAGTACGCTAGACAGCCCAAGTATCAATTTCAAGGCTTCATAGGTTTATTTAAGTTTTTTAACGGCTTTATCGCTGCTTTGCTCAATGCCTTATTGGAAGACTGGTAGCTATCTTAAAAATCGTAATAAAACGTTCAATGAAACCACAAATGTCAAAAGCTTTATGAGCTTATTAGGGGCCTAATGATTATCTTGAGGACTCTAATAAAACCAATTTTGAAAACTGTCATAAAGCCGAATATATTGGTCTAAGACTTGTCTTACGCATAACCTAAATAAAACTTTGAACTTCTTGAACTATGGTCAATCGAATGGCTAAAAACAGGTGTTTCTGCTCCATGCTCCCCAAATATTGTAAACAAAGAAAACAATAAACACATACATTTTCCCAACTGTGCATTCGCATATTTAAGATTTTGTTGTTTATTGGTCAAATTTCACTTCTGAAAATGGAACAGATAATAAAAATCAAGTAAACTATATCCTTTTACTACCTGTAAAATAAAATGGTATAAATGCGAATACACAACGAATAGTGCAATGACAACGATTGGATAAAAAAAACTTTCAATAATATGAAATTTGCATAACTGTGGAAATGATAATTGACCACAAAGTTGAAAAGCAAGCCAAGTTTTAGTTGTATATAGACCATCATGAAGAAGAACTGAAAAGAAACGGATAACAGCAACTTTCAACAAAATACTTATTGTAATTGAAAGTTATGCAAAATGTTATTTTGGCCGTCAAAATTGCCCACAGTGTAGTAGCAGCCATTGTGGTAGAAAAAAATAAATTTATATCGGCGTATTTTTTTGCAAAATCCAAATTACTAATGACTAGTAATAATCGCTGCATTTCAAAGCACGAGAAATATTTCCTTGCAAATCGGAATGCCACCAGAAAAAAGGCAGCATGTCGAATTATTATTTACACTAAATTATTGGTCGTAAATCACAGTATTACGACGGCGCACTTGAACAAACTGATTTTCTTACCTGTTTTCACCAGAAATTCGAACGCGCAGAAAAATTTGCAAGCACGCGAACGAATTCTGGGCATTCAATTTCCAATATTTGAACATTATTTTTCATCAATGCCCGTGATGTGGTTTTTATTTCATTCTTCCATTTTTACGATTTTCCTTTTTCTACAAAACAATAACAAAAAGCTCCATGGAAAAAAATTCCCTTCTTTGACAGCGGTTTTATGGAACTCTTATCAATAACCTAAAACTTGCTTTGAAGACGATCTCAAGAGTGGTCCACTAAGTCATAACATAATCTTGTAGCGGTCGTTAAGAGGTTGTCATGTAGATTTTAGTTTTATTGCTAGTCTTGAAAATTTGCTCTCCAAAACTGCTAATAGAGTATGATAAAACTAAAAATGTTACTTGGGAGGTGCTTTCCCTCCTCCGCAGCTTAGCGGGTAATGATTGGATGATTAAAGATATACGATATTTGGGCAAGTAGAAAGAAGTCCGTACTTGATACTTGAAGTGCTACAGCTCTTTGATGAACCTACGCCGAATGGAGTATCCTTCTCCACTGGACTCGATCCTGGGCCAATCGCTTCCAGTCGCCCTGAACATTGAGCGCCCTCGGGTCCTCTTCAACTGCAAAAAGCCATCGTGTACGCGGCCTTCCACGAAGCCTGCGGCCTCTTCCGGATTCTCTACTAAATATTATCTTCGCTTGACGTTCTTCCGGCATACGAACAACGTGACCAGCCCACCGTAGTCTGCCGTGTTGTATAAGCTTGATAATATCCGGCCCTTTATACACCTGGTACAATTCGTGATTTATGCGACGCCGCCAGATACCGTTCTCCTGTTTACCGCCGAGTATTGTCCGCAGCACCTTACGCTCAAACACTCCGAAAGCTCTCCGATCAGCCTCCTTTAACGTCCATGTCTCATGGCCGTATAAAGCCACCGGAAGAATCAGAGTAGTATACCGACCTGGGCGTTAGCGTCTCCGATAACAATTTTCACGTCATGCTTTGGGCACTCTCCATAGGCTTTATCAAGATATTCATAAAACGTGTCCTTCACGTCGTCGGATTTATCGTTTGTCAGGTGCGTAAACGTTGATTAGGCTGTAATTGAAGAATTTGCCCCGTATCCTCAACACACAGATTCGTTCGCTAATGGGTTTCCACCGCATCACTCGCTTCATCTGCTTGCCCATCAGTACGAAACCAACTCCATGCTCTGCTTTTCCATCGCCGCTGTGATAGATGTTATACTTGAATGCAATGTTGGTCGTGGGGTCCACGGCTCGGAATTCACGTTCTCTGGATCTGGGCCATCGGACTTCTTGAATAGCGGCCACGTTCACTCCAACCTTCAGCAGTTCACGAGCCAGAAGGCTCACTCGTCCAGGTTCATTTAGGGTCCTGACATTCCAGGTACCGAGTTTCCAATCATAGTCCTAATTTCGTTGCCGGGTCGGTTGCCAAAAATAACGTTCTCTTTTTCTTCTATCTCAATTTTTTGTGGTATTTGAGAGACTTCAGTAAGCTACCTTACCGGGGTCGCGTTACCTACATTGCGATGATGGGGCTGCCACCTTAGGTATAGCTGACGCGATACAGCATTTCGTTAATCAGCCGCTGGGTGCCAGGCAGACGCTGTTTGAGCCGCACCTCCTGGTGAACAGACGCTCGAGGCGTACCTTCTCACTCTCACCACCATTTTGCAGCCCAGAAAGAAGTCCTATACAATCCAAATGTAAGCTCTGAACCCAATCCAAAACCAATCCTAATCCAATACGAATCCGATCTAAATCAAATCCAAATCTATTTAAAATTCAATCCAAATCTAATTCAAATCCAATCGTAATCAAATCGAAATCCAATTCAAATCCAATCTGAATAAATTTCAAATCCAATCCAAAGCCAACCCAAACTCAATTCAATTCAAAATAGACGAATTTCTTACAAATACAATGATGGGATATAAAGCAATTTATCATAATTATTGGACAAATTATTTTTAATTGTTATTGGACGCGAACTCATTTTTATTTTATTTCACAAAATCTATGCATTTGGTACCTGATGGATTGCAAGCAATATGGGATTCTGCTAGGTGGGTCGCATATCCAAAAGTTTGGGAACCTCTGCTCTAGATATATGGGTGCTATCGGTTGCTTTGGAGAGCCGTGATCGTACTGACCACATATGTCGATACTAAAATCGTTTTATTGGAAAGCGTTGTAGTGGTGAAGATCAGAGCCGCAGTCTTTGCTGTAAAGACGCTGCACTGCTTGTGTAGACTAGCCAACATAGTTTTTTTTGTTTATTTATTTACTATTCACAAAATACATAGTTCGATTTCGTGATTTGCATTTGCCAACCTTTTGATATTTATTCCGTATGTCCAAAGATTGTCCACAATTTAACAATTATTTAAATTTGATCCGAATTCTTTACAAAACATTTTTCTGTTGTTCCATCGTTCTTCTCTTATTTCCTTTTTGAATTTAAATAATGATGGAACCGATGCTCTCAAGTCGAAAGAAATCACTTTCATGGTCAGCCACAATGTATAGCTTTTTGTGTTTGCGATGTTTTGCTAATCATGAACGAATGTGGGAAGTTTACTGCCATTTGAATTTATATCATTAACGAAACAAAAAATTGTGGATCGTATGTCAGTGGAAATAAAATGCATATTAATGTTTTCCCATATTACAGTCCAGCTACAGTTCTTGAAACTCAAAAAATGGTTATACAAAAGTTTAGTACTATTGTGTTCGAATCGCTCTTCGAGCCGTTTTCCCGCTTGTATCATCTCTCTTGCATTTTTGGTTATTCTCTGTGTGTTTTGCATTTCCAATAGATACTTTTCTTCTAACACACTGTCACTACCATCCTGATTATATGAAATATTTCTCAAAAACAACGCTTTTATTTTAAGTTCAAGTTTGTTCAATGGTGGATAAATACCAATTTTTTGCTAAAATAAAAGTGAAAATAATCCAGCATTTCTGATACAAATTTAAATTTACAACATGCTGCTTTTGCAAAGAATATTTGATTTAATTTATTACTGCGTTATAATTATTGTTAATCGTCATATACCAACTTCTGAAAAACGTTACTCCTAAAATGTTCAAGCAATCAACTTCGTCAAGTGTTTGAGTCCTTATTTTTGTTTGATTAATTCAAACCAAAACAAAAACAAAAAAAAACAAAAAACAGTTATGCTGTCAGACAAATTTCTTATTAGCGGTTCGATGTATAATGTAGAAATAATCATACTTAAAGGACATCCTTGTCTGACTGATCTATTAATTTTTATTTCTTCGGTCAGAAATCTATTTATTTGTACTCTTGAAGTAGCCGTCTGATATAAATTCCGTAGGCATGTAATCAGCGGTTGAGTAAAACCAAATTTATCTAGTAGGGACACGGCAGGTATTTCCGTCCATCGTCATAGGGGCTAAAACCAACGAAAGCAACGTACATTTGCTAGAACTCCACTATAGCAGAACGTTTCTCCTGAGCTTACGATTTGGTACGTATGAGTTTTACAAAAAAACGTCTCTTTTATTGGTTTTCGAGACTATGACGAACAGACGAAAATACCTGCCGTGTCCCTACTCTCCAAAGATAGTTATGATCAACTCTATCGAAAGCCTTGTTTAGATCAATACTTACACGACAACATTTTAAACGTTTGTTCTCACTAGCTTTAGTTATTACCCTACGTAAATCTTTTAGATTATCAAAACAAGATTTATTTCTGATGCATGCTTATTTACCAGTTGAAAGAGGTTTATTAAGAAGGGGTGTAATTCCTTCGGTAATAATTTTTATGAAAAGTTTATAGTGTTTTTGGTGGACAAAAGGATTCAGATGAATAATTATTAAAAACGAGTAGTAGATTATCCTTTATAATAATGTTCAAATTTTGTGAATTAAACTAATACGATAATCTTTTTAATTTTTAGACATTTTGCTAATTCATCTATTGTAATGTGGCACATTAGGTTTTCTCTATCATTATCGTCAAGCAAATTCAATAAACTATTCAAGGGATCACTGAAATCATTTGAGATATCCACTGATTCTTCCGATTGAAATCGTTTTGAAAAATAATTAAACACCTCTTTCTTTAGTTTCATTAGTTTCTGCAATAATAGTATTGTTCTCGTACAATTTGAAATTACTACCTTTCTCCAATCGTTCGATTTGTGCTGAAATTTGATATTAATTCTCTCCCCTTGGATCGTATTTCCAAAATGGTTCAGCCTATTCTTGAAAATTGTACCACTCGTGTCAATCCCTGCTCTTCGTATTATCACTTCCAAAGCGATGTTGAATAGCGGACACGAAAGATCATCGCCTTGCCGTAACCCTCTGCGCGTTTCTAAGGGAGAATGCCTCTGAAACTCGAACTACGCACATCACCCGATTCATCGTCGCTTTGATCAACCGTGTCAGTTTATCCGAAAATCCGTGTTCGTGCATTAGCTGCCATATCTGGTCCCGATCGATAGTATCATATGCGACTTTGAAGTTGATGAATAGATGATGTGTGAGCACGTTGTATTCACGGTATTTTTGCAATACCTGACGTATGGCGAACACCTGGTCTGTGGTAGAGCGTTCTCCCATAATTCCCGCCTGGTACTGCCCCACGAACTCCCTTGCAATTGGTGCTAGTCGACGGCATAAAATTTGGGAGAGTACCTTGTAGGCGGCGTTCAGCAATGTGATTGCGCGGTAGTTGATACAATCCAGCTTATCGCCCTTTTTGTAGATGGGACACACGACACCTTCCATCCACTTCTGCGGCAAAAATTCCAACTCCCAAATCTTGGTAATGACCCAGTGCAGCGCTCTAGCCAGTGCCTCACCACCGTGCTCAAATAGCTCTCCTGGTAGTTGGTCATTCCCAGGGGCTTTGTTGTTCTTCAGCCGGCCAATCTCCTCCTGGATTTCCTGGAGATCCGGAGCCGGTAAAATTATGTCCTGTGCGCGTTCTACCAGGTCCATCATCATACCGCCATCTTCGTTTGCCACATCGCCATTCAGGTGTTCTTCGTAGTGCTGCCGCCACCTTTGGATCACCTCACGCTCGTTTGCCGGAGACGAGCCAGCCTCGGGCTGAAAGTCTCCTTAATAAAGACACAAAAAAAACCTCACGCTCGTTCGTAAGAAGGTTACCGTTTATGTCCTTACACACGTGAACGGTTCAACTTCTCATAAAACTTTCATGTGTTATGAGCGCGGTACAGTTGTTCCGTCTGTTCACGGTCTCGATCTTCCTGCTGGCGCTTTTTCCTCCGAAAAATCTAGTTTTGTCTGTTCCGCGCCCGTTTACATCGTGCCTCGTTCGCCCTCGTGCAGTGTTGCAGCAATCTCGCCCATGCTGCATTCTTCTTTTCCACTAACTGCTCACATTCGCCGTCATATCAGTCGTTTCTCTGATCCGGGGGCACCGTGCCTAGTGCACCAATTGTTCCTGCTTTGCCCATATTTAGAGCAAGATCATTTGCGAATAAATTCTCATGTTCTTTTTCACGGCCAGAGCCAGAAAATGCATACATATTAATAAAATAAATCCCATTAACTCTAGACCAACATTTAAAAGGGCGTAATAGTCAAAATTTATTTCTTCTGATTCTGCGTCTACATGTATGGCAATATATGTGGCAGAAGAATTAGAAGGAATGAATTTTGGCTGTTACGCTTTTTTCAAATGTTGGTCTAGAAATGCTACCGAAGATCCATCCAAACCAAGCAACGGCTGATCCACATCAAATGTATTTCTAACCAAAATGGCAGCTCCGGAACCATGTTCACAAATGTTGATGTATGGAATGACGATGGAACAAAAGAAAAATTGCTGTATGATACCTCTTGTAAAAATATGATATCGAGATCGCCGTTAGAAATAAAATCGCGTAACAAGTATTTGTTTACAATCGTTATACTGCTATTGAGGTTGATACTGCCTGACTATATAATATAATTCATCTTTAGCGCTATCTTATCATATTATCTTGCAATCTGATCATCCATAGCGTCAGATGCCTCACTTACTATACATCGCTTTTGTTGTTCCGTCTTGTTTCTCGTCACAACGCCTTTCCCCGCATCGCTACGATCGTTATCGGTCCGATGGTCCGACTTCGTTGTTCAGTGTTCCAATTCCGATTCTTTTGTTTGTTTCTCTTCTCCCACCGGCTTCCTTTTACGTTTTGTTTTTAAATTCCATTGCCCATGTACACCCGTAGTGGTGACGCATGGTGTTTCACTAATCATCACTTATTCCATCATGATTTCATCTTGGTGTTGGGTTTTTTCCTCTTCCTGTTCAACCGCAATGGGTGTGCCCGGTAGTTCACTTCTCGTTGTAGGGTAAAATGCCCAATAAGGACCCCCTAGTAGCGGAATTCAGCTCTTCCTGTCATACGGAGTAGACATTTTCAACATATCAATTACAAGTTCTGTATCTCCTCTTCACGTTACGTACATAAAACACTCAAATACACGACGTTATTCGTTGAAATTAACATTTTAAAGTCTGGCTGAATTGGCCCTATAGTAGACCCCCTGGGGGTCCATAATAGGAAATTGCTTCCCTATAGTCGACACTTCATTTGATTTTCATGTTTCGTTTCGGGACGTTCTTCTTCCCTATTATGGACCCCCAACATATTCCTATAATGGACACTTTCGTGTTTATTTTCAAAAGAAATGTAAAAAATCATCCAATTTGGCTTTCCGTAGCATTTCCAATGCATGTAATCAAATCATAGGACTGTAAAGTAGGTTCTCCCGATGTAATTTCATAGCAAAATATTTACATTGTGCTGTAATGATGCAAAAATAGCTGGAGGGTCCACTATTGGTTGGGGGTCCACTATTGCGCACTTTACCCTAGTTGTTTGTTCGTTTTTCCTATCGCTGCTTCTCTTTGCGTTAAGGTTCCCCCAAACACACGCGACGCGACAGTAGCGACGCGATTCTATCACTTGGCGACAGCGATTCTGTCGCCGTTGGTATGGAAGCGTAAATAGAACATTGCCTGCAGCGACCCAACGATAGAATCGATGCGACTAGTTGTCGCCGTCGCGGCGATGAAATCGCTTAGGTTTGGGGGAGCCTTTATGCATAGCCTGTTGTTGCGAGAGTGTGATCAAGTGATTCGGTTCACACGGCTCTGATTCCTTCTCCTGCCCTGTTGATACCATCGTCTGATAACTTTTTGTTAGTGGCAAAGACGTAAACTGTAGCTGATCGTGTTGTAGCTCTCCGCCAGCACCACTGCAGTGTGCACTGTTAGTGTTGGTTGGCTCCCGCTTCTTAATCCACTTTGCTCCTCCATTGACTGCGTCACTATAACTCGATGGTCCCGATGCCTGTAATCATGCGTTAACAGTTTTTTTGTTGTGGACATTCCGCCTTCATGTGGTCAGCGCTACCACACTGGTAACATTTATTTACCAATCCCTCGTAGAAAACCCGAGCACGTAGATTTCTGATGATCATCGTACCGGGAATTTCTACGTCGTCTTTTAGCTCCATGTATACTCATCTCACCGCGCTGTCCAGATAGGAAAGCCCGTCTTCTCTGCATATTTCTCCCTCACCAAATGACCTTTCCGTATTTCGATATGACCTTTTGAATTTCCATGTCGTCAACCTCCGGAGGGAGATTGAATCAACGAATGTATCGCATGATGGCGTTAGCCATCGACAGTTTTGATATTAGCACACTGATATTTATTATAACGGAGCTCCATGCTGCCGTAATCTGAAAAAGTGACGTATACGCCATTTTCCAAAAATGGTGTTAACGAGTACTACTCATCGAGCTCTTTAACATAAAAATGGAAAACATGCATGTTGTAAAATGGCTGTTACGTCACTTTTCCAGATTACGGCAGCATGGTGCTGGGGCAACCTCAGCATTGTTCGTTGCGCGAGTTAAGGGCGTTGCCAGCCGGACTTGGTCAAATTCCATTCCCGGCACAACCGACGTCAGAAGCATGGGTCAACCGGCAACAGAACAGGCGATGCACCATCAGCAGTTCGATCGATTGGCAACGAGGGCAACCGATCGGACTTGGCACCCGACAACACAAGGCGCTGAGCATGCAGAAAGTGAAGTGTGGCATTCAGATAGCAAATAAAGTCATTCTTAATTAGTGTAGCAACGAGTGCGGTTCTTTTTTAAAAAGAAATCCCCGTCCCGGAATCGCGAACTCGCGTCCTCTGCCTTCTTGAATTTGATAATCACCGACATTTCATTTTGCTCCTTATATATCGACAGCAAGCTGTCACCCTTCAAAGCCATTTTATCCTTCATAAATGAATAAATGTCGCATCGGTAGGCTCCGGATCTCCTCGATCGAACCGTAATCTCATTGAGTTTGTTCTCACTTCCATGTCCGCCGTTCAACCGTCTTTCCTTTTTGACTAAACCCAGGTTAAAACTTAAACGATGTAACAATCAACACTTTTGTTCTCACTATTTGAACACGTCCACTCACGACGAAGTTTGATCACGAGAAGGGCCTTCACATTGTCTCCTCTCTAAGAACGTCATCGTGATAAATTTATTTTAAGTGTCCATGAAGCAGTGCCAGCTCATCGCTGCATGCCAATGGACTCGCATTGGAGGGAGACCGACGCCAAGTGCGAAGGATCCGGCCTCCTTCAACAAGGAAAAGGGAACCTACATTTCTCGGAAGTTGATGTGGCGAAGGTAATGATAATGACCTTTTCGACCTAGTGACCTAGTGACCTTTTCGTGAAGATGGAAGAAGACGGAAAGCGATTCGAACGTAGTGGTTGAAGTTCTATGGCAACACGTTTACCCCGCTTAAATAGAATATTGCTTGTTCAACCCGTAGGCGTAGATCCCTATTTTTTGTTCAATAAGGCCTCGAGAGTGTCCAAATTAGGTTAGTACGAAATTTGACCTTCACAGACTGGAAATGCGGCAAAAATGTTAGGTTGGGGTAAGGTATGGGGTACATACTTCAAATGGCACGTGTGCAATTAAATTACATCCAAACCAGCTGAAAATTAAGGAGGACTATTCAAATGGAAAATGCAATCGTTTAAGCATAGGGAAGCAAAAAAGTCAAAATTCGAATCACGATAATGCGCAGTCGGAGCCAGTTCCAATTTTAGAATCAAGGGAATGGACCGGTCCTACTCATCGCGGAACCGTCGATGAAGGTAGCAGAGTGCTAGTGGAACGCCTCGGGGTCCGACCTTGTTAGGATGGTGCGCATTCATATCACCCATTAGAAGGAGGGGCCAGAAAAACACGCTTCAGATCACTTACCTTATTATCAACTCACAAATGGGAGATAAACGAATACAACGTTGATTGGAAAATTGCTACGAAGATGGACTCTAACAATGGCTTTTTGAAAAATATTGCATTTGCTGTTCGTAAGGTAAACCCAAAGCATTGAAGATGCATATTAACTCAACGTCCCCTACGCAACTGGTGGTGGGCCAGTCGTTGGCGGTGTGTTGGCAATGTCATGTCGGCGTGGAAAACCAAGTCAACTTGACAATTACGATCCTATCGGGCTGCGGTGGTTTGCGTGAGGCGATAAACTGTCGCTCGCCGGATGGAAACCGTTGCGGCACAAAAACATGCCACTAGGACTGTGCCCGCCTGCAAAGCCCTTAGTCATTCATTGGATGGCCATAAATTGCACTGAGTAGCTGCTAGTCGGTGCCGGCCCACATGAACAGCAGCTATCATCGTGTAGTCATCATCACGATGTGGCAGCCATGGGGACGAAGTAATTAGGGTCCGATAAAAGTAATAAGTTGTCATTTGAACTTGCCCGTAATGAAAACCATACAAACATACAGTTCAGGTCAAAGTGTACCGAGGGTACTGCTAGGATTGAACGATGCACGATTTAGGTTTAGCACGATTTACTGGAATGCTTGGTTCAGCAATGATGAAATTGTAATTAGAGACTTAATTGTACATTTGTTTAATGGAAACTTTTCATGCCCGGGCAGGAGATTGACTCAGCAAATAAATTAAGGCGATGGACATCAACTGAAATATCCGCAAAAAAAATAATTTTCCGATAATGCACTTTCTTCTCACGTCTACCAACATTTTACGCAATGGTTCGGAAATTATAGAAATAAACTCATCTTAAAACGAACTGACTGAACTGCCGTGACTAAACAAATATTAGAAAATAATATTATAGGATATTTATTTTATTATTAATAGCACACTCATATATAAAAAACATTCTCAAAGGATAATATCGCTCCAAAAAGCGTTTGAAATCAATTGTGGTGCAAAGCAACACATGCAAGAATTTCATTATTCTTCGCGACAACCATCAATTCACTGTCAATAGAGAACACAAAAGAAAACCTACGATGACTTATGCATGGATCCATGACTATTAGTGGATGAGTTGGGTGCATTTCAACTGAATCGTTATTTGTGTGTTGGCTTTTTCTCAACACTGATTCTTAATTTTCAAAAAAATATTATGTAATTTCTATTGCTGACAATTGCCCCCCCCCTTTAGATTTGTTTTGAAGGCGTTGTCCTTTCCATAACACATTTGGCAAAATCCGTCTGTTTCTCTAGTTGACACTCCATTCTACAATGCTTTTACATGCAAAACATTTCTCATCCTGTTTTGTTTGAACAGATTTTTTTCCTGGTCCATGGATATTCTCTTTTTTTCTGGTCCAAAATCAACTCAGTTGAAGTTTACCATATTCTGCATGAGGCTTTCCTTCCTACGAGTGCGGCCAGCTGTGTTGGACGGCTCAATTAAAAAGAGAGACTTGCAAACATTGTATCTAGAAAATTCCTAGTTGGAGCAGTGCTTCGGGTGAAAGTAGCAAGTTACTGCCAGTCCTCACTACATACATAGGTTCGTTCGCAGACTGGATATCTGGTCTTGCCTTCAGCCGGTTCCGGTAATGCTGTTTGGCTGTATTGCACAGTTGCCCCTGATTGTGAGACGCACTTTTGGGAACACAATTTAATTTAATTAGCAAACAGAACAGAACTTCCACCGGTTTTAATCTACTGCAACTGCAAAACTTGCCACATCCATTCCTTGTGCCAGGCTGGCGAGTAATGTCTGGTTTATTTAGTGCATTGAAGTTTTCCAATGTGGCTCGGTCGGTGCTGTTGCAGTGGTCAGTCTGTCCAAATTTGCTGAAGGTATGTTTGTGAATGTATCCAACGGGATCGTTATTTTCTGGCTCACAGTTTCAAATGGCCAGCCGAGCCCAGATATCAGCTACCCACATTGCTATGCAGCCCAGGAAATGTTTTTAAATTCTATGGAAGCAAAATAATTTGGATGAGTAAAAGTTGTTTTTTCGACGATTGTTCGTATTTAAAGTTTTTCGTGTTTTGATTATTTTTTCCAAACTCATGTGAAATCATTTCTGGTCATCCTATTTGCAGTAAATCAACCTATCGTTTGCATTCCATATTAGAAGTTGTTGATGAGAAGATCTGAGTGGAGGAGCACACATCGAAGGCATTCACATGTTCTCAATTGGACTTCAATTTTCGGTTTATTGTGAAAGCAGCATTCTACAAGGTAAGTGAAGTCTGTACCCGATAAAGCCTGGATATGTTAAGAAGATTTTTATCCGCATAATTCATGAGAAAGTCAGTTTGTACCCGTCAATTACTTTACGATCCAACTGTTCTATGTACAAGAATTTCCACTGCTATGAGTAGAAAGCTTTTATATACCTGACATGAATACCTTTCTGTATGTCATCGGACCGGATAGTCTGTATACCGAAGCACTTTCTTCCCTCGCAAGAATATTTACAATCAACTAATAAAAAAAAGGAAAACCAAATCAACCACGTTCAAATCGACGTTAAATTCTTCTCCGACATAACGAACATCCGTACATACCGCAGTGCGAATATTGAATTCGACCACTACCTCGGTGCAGTATGCCTGCGCTTAAAACTCTCGACGATGTACAACAAGCTTCAAAAAAGTTATAGTAAGTGTAATGTCATTCCGGAAAGTAGTTTATCAGTATTGAAGTTATAGTTAGTTTTAATAAGTTTTGAGTTATACTGTGGGCAGACATACCGTTGTAAATGCGTTGTACGCCTCAAATTGTATGTCTGTCACCATTTACAACGCTAGAACCACGGAAGCAACGCGATACCTGCGTGGTTTCTGTACCATCATCGTACAGCGTTGTATGTCTCTCTCCATCCACAACGATGAAATCGAATAGGAATCATGCGCTACAACCGTTGTACCCGTACCAACCTCTATGTGCGTTGTACCAGCGTTGTTCTGATTGAATCTCGCATTTTAAGAAGAAAAAAGCTTTCTTCTCATTTGATTACTGTTGTTTGGATTAAAGATACAAATTTGATTTATTGGATTTTAAAATATACAAGTTTATTTTGAAAATGTTCGAATCGCGTATATATTTATTTATATTTTAAACGAACTGGCATATATGTGTTCATACACATATGTGCTAATGAGGAGATTTGCACTCGTTTCAAAGATAAACAAAAACTAGACAACTTATATACCATAAAATAGGTGTAAGATAAACCGTCTAAGACGAATTAAGTACTGTCCATTTAATTCCACTAGTTAATTTTCGTTATCTTTGCAGATACGTATTTCGACCACAACTGTGTGGTCGTCTTCAGTGTCTTGTACTTGACTCGACTGTACTAAGTCGAGTCAAGTACAAGACACTGAAGACGACCACAGTGGTGGTCGAAATACGTATCTGCAAAGATAACGAAAATTAACTAGTGGAATTAAATGGACAGTACTTAATTCGTCTTAGACGGTTTAATACATTCCACTAAAAGAGCTTAATATATTTTTCTGAGGTGTAAGATATTTTATCTATAATCCAAATTGATGACTATGTATATTCAAGTAGAGAAAAAGAAAAACACAAGAAATATGGACGATTTAAATAGCATGAGTTTTTCTGACTTTCCAGACCATTCCTAAGAAAATCCCATGCATGAAAATATGATGAATCCAAAATATAGAAAGTATCATTGCTTACAGAAATATATTTCCAATTTTTCATTTTCTTTTTGTAAAGCGGTCATAGAATCGAGACATATTTTTAACTCAAGCATGTACTATTAGTACTAATGAACACTATTGGAACTCATGAAATTCCTGAATTTTCAAATTAAATGTTAAAATAACTGTAACAAGACATAAACATAAACAATGTAAGTTGGACTGAAAGTCAATAAAGATTTTGTATAGCCTGTTCGTGATTTCGTATAGAGGATCGTTATCCCTGCAAGTTTGAATCCTCTAAGTTATCCTGAGTTAAAGTAAGCTATATAGCAAGAAGAGTTTGTAGAATGCCGGAAGTAATTCTGGACTTACCTTGAAGGTTAACGTACATTAATCACATCCATTAATAAACACGATGATAAAGTTTAAAAAAAATCACATGTTTAAACATTGTCTTCCTATACTGTTATGGACTTTTTAGAATTATTATCAATATTGGAATTTGAGAAACAGGAATATAAACATTTTTTAAAGAAATTCATGGAGTTTCGTAAACAATATGCTAAATAAATTCATTGAGAACTCCTGCAAAAAAAACTATCGAGAGAGCACTTATAAAGTTTTATGGGATCGTTGAAGACATTGAATAAGAAACTTTTGAATAAACTCCACAAATATTCCGTGAAGATTGTGTAAAAATCATTAACGTGAAAAAATGTAAATTGAAATAAATTCTGCCAACACCTGCTGTATGATATAACAAATATTTTTTAGACTCTCTCTCCAGTACTTGGATATCTCGACCTAGAGTACGTATAATTATAATATGCTTTAAAAGGAAAAAATAATACATTGGACCAAACTCTGCGTCTTGGTGATTGATCCGTTGCAGGAATTCGTAAACTAAATTTTCTCCAGATTTTTCTTAAAATTAAGATAGGTTTCTCTACTTCCTGCTCCGCTTGATCAATAATTGTTTTTTTATGTTACTCTGAATTGCATTCGGCATTATTAAACTTTTGTTCGAACATTCACTAAAATAATTACCCATATTCTTGTTTACGAACGCACGTGCTTTCGAACGAAAGTTAATGCGCATTCTCGTTTACGCCAGCAAAATCAAATGGAGAAACCGTTCGAATGAATCACATTCGTTCGAAAGTATCGTTCGTAAACAAAAATAAGGGTGAATAATAGGGCATCAAACCGAAATCAAATCTCTTTTGAATGACTTGGAGGGGTTATACACGTATTATGTAAGCGATTTTTGAGCTTTCTACTCGAGACGAGCCAGCCCAGGGCTGAAAGTTTCGCTAATAAAGACACAAAAAAAAGTTTTTTACAGTATTCCCTTTGGAAAAAAAATCATGTGTTCTATTTCATTTGGATCGTTGGAAAATTATAGCTCTGACGTGGTTATTTTTGCGTAAAGTACTTTATGAACCTTCCCATACACAATTGAGATTATTCAGAGAAACCCAGAAACCCAGAGAAATATCATTTCAGTGTCATAGGATTGGATTGCTACTAACTATATTTTAATTTGTTTTACAATTTTACATAGGACTAGCTTATAAGTAACTTTATTTCAAAGATTTTATGATGTTGATGAAGCTAAAACGTTTGAAGGATCCTATACCGTTGTCTAACAAATTTTGGTTATAAACACAAAGTGTAGGGCACAAGAACGTAATTCCAAAATTTTCACAAAGAGTAATATCCCGTCTGACCAACTTATAGGATCATTGAAGTTTTTCAGGTTCATGAAAATTCCGAATTGGAAATAGCTTTTGGAAAAAGCTATAAATAAATAATTCTCATAACACCTAAATTACATTTCTCAACACTGCTCAGATCCAGAATATTCGAGTGATGAAATAAAATCAATTCACGCTATAAAGAAAACTCCTTGAAACTTGAAAAATAAGTACATGTCTATACATTTGTCGATACATTTACAATGAAGCTTATATAAAAGCAAAATTTCTAGAGGGACTTTTGTCGGAATTTTCTGTCGAAATTCTATGAAGAAGTTTCGAAGATATTCATAAGCAATCTCCCAAGAAGCTCCTGAGTGAATTCCCGGAGAAATTTCATGAGGGAGTCTGGGAAGGTGTTTCTGGGTAAATTCCTGGACAATTCTCAGAGGAATATGAAAGAATTTTCCTTAGAATTATCAAAATATCTGATAAAATTTCCGAAAGAATCCTTGGGGCATTTTTACGGAGACTTTTTGATTTTTTTGGGATGGCATTCCAAAGGAATTTCAGGAGGAATTTCTTGAAAATCTTTTGAATCATTCCTATAGAAAAATCTGAAGGGTTTCATTAAGGAGGTATTCCTGAAGGTATTGCTGGAATAATTTTCCAAAGGAATTCTTGAAGGATGTCCGGATAAACTCCTGGATTAGTTTTGGAAGAAGTTTCGGAGTTATTAACGGAAGAATTGCTGGAGATTTTTTTGGAAGAAGTCCATTAACAAATTCACGAATTAATAACTTGACCAATTATCCCGAGAATATATAAATCAAATTTTCTTTATATTATATTCTTTTACAAAATACATTGCTTTGAGATCTAACTTTATCATAAATCAAAGACGGTTCATGAATGTGTTAATATCGTTATTTCAATTAGTTGTAGATGCGTTCGTCTTTGAAACGTATATCAACGATTCATGGTGATTCATATCATTATTCTTTTTCAGAAATGATTTAGTGTAATTGAATATCGACTAAATTATTTCCTTTTGCATAAATAACTTCGATAGAGTTTGACGATGATTGGTCATTAATAATAAATAATCAGCTATGGGCCATTTTAGGAAGCAAATTCAGGGTTAGCTGATCAAAATTGTATTATTAACTGATAGGATGCCTAAATCTTTTGTTTCGCATTTTCTCAACTGTCTCTCATTTGACAAATAGAAAATAATTTTGGTTTTACAAAAAAGGATTATATTCCATCGATGATATTTCCATCAGCTGATCAAAATGCGAACCATTTTTTTTCTTCGCTGTCCCTATCGAAGTTCGGCACAGCCATAATTTATACCATGCTTTGTTTTTTTAACAGTGAATTATATTTGCGGTACTTGAATGAAGTTTACCCAGCACTTTTTATAACTTTCTTATATATAATTTCACGTCATTTGCAAAATCTTGATTTTCAGAACAGTATTTTCAGTAGGAATGCGTACTTCCCGCAGCGATATATGGTTCACTCTTGTTGTGTATTTCTCTCTATTTTGTGTGGCCGAAATGAGAGCATGGTGGTGTTTGACAGTATCTAATTGAATAGCGGGAGAGTTTCCAATCAGAAACAAAACCTATGTGAGCATACAGGATAGCAATAAAAAAACAACACAAATAAATGCTAACAACTATACTCGCATCAGCCGAAATCTACCCGTACTGAAGGTTGTTCTCTTTTCGCTTTTCTTCATATTCTCTCAGGTAAGAACAAAATGTATGTCTGTCACCATGCTCTGTACACTTACAGCGCATTTACAACGGTATGTCTGTCCCCAGTATTACGTGCAATTTCGTTAAATAATTTCAACATGAACTGCACGCAGCTTTATAGAGTAAATAAAAATCGGGTTGGATAGCCTCCAGAACCACGTCATCAACGCTGCTGCCTATTAGCTGCCATCATGGACTTTTTATCCTAATTTCATCAATAATTCCTCATTATTAGACTTCTTAATAAGATCATGCTCGTGCTTAGATTGTTATGAAATTGCCAAGTGTTCGTTAGATACTTGAAAAATAAATTATTTTAACATATGCATCACGATTAATAGAAAAATTTTGCCTTTCGCGTATACTAAGTAAAAAAAAACCTGATTAATCCACCTAGCGGTGATAATGCCTTTCTCGCTCGTTCAAAAGGGTTGTCAAACATATTAGAAAAGTCTAATTTAACACTAAAATGGGCTTATTTTTCACATTTGTTTATGGCAGCCCTTACTTTGTACCGTTAAAAACCGCAAAAAACGATCCATAAAAAAAATTAAAAACGATCGATAAATAACATCTGAATGTTCCATAAAACGGTACCTTAAATTCAAAAAATAGTTTGACGTATTCATTAAGAATAGTTTTAAGATCCATAACTAAGCATTACTAAGCTAAAAAAATAAATCAAATAATTGGAAAATAAGTATGTACCTTTAAACATGATCAAGAAAAAACAATATCATTCCTGCTATTTTTCCATGAACGTATGACAAATGATCCATAAATGTTTGGAAAATGCTCCATAGAAAACTACATTTTGATCCAAAAAAATACAATTTTGCGCAATTTTTATCGTGATTATGATCCATAACTTCGGTAATATGATCCATAGTTTTGGATATATGATCCATAATGTTGGTCATTTGACAAACTTTCGAGTGTTTCTTGTTTTGAAGTTAGAATCCAGCTTAGGCTTCCTGCACCTAATCAATAAGTTAGCCTTTTTTAAATTATTGTTTGGAATATAGATAACAATTAATTTTTCCGTTTTTGTCATTGACATTCAACCCCTTTTCAACTAATATTTACGAATTTGATCCGACTTAATAAAACCTGAAGAGAATTCTACTAGGGTTGCTTTTCTTCATATGGAGAACATTTCGGAGTGATTAATCGAATTTTTTTTTTTAATTTATTCATTTTTCTTTCTTCTTCTGTCGTGGACGTTCGAAACGCTGTCCACTTTTGATGAAGGGCCAGTTGCTGCGACTATATGCCCTAATTTATTCATTTAAATTTGCTTTTGTATATATTATAATGAACTGATCTAAAAATATTTATCAGATCACTCTATACAGGTAAACTATCCCTGTACAAAATCTGATAGATTACTCGTGAAGGGCTGGTGTTACCTAAATCAGCATACTTGGGCCAATAATGTGTAATACTTTATATCATACTGATTGCATACCTAATATTATACTATCAGGAAATCTAAAATCGTTGTTTGCCTTAGTGTAATTTGTTATGGATTGTAGTAAGGATGTTTTCGATCATTTAATAATTATTAATTATCGAACCTATAAATTTAATAGTTTGTCAATAACTCATTCCAGAGGTTGAATTTCAAACGAATTTCAAACGATGTATGGTGGACTTCTAGTGCGAAGGTTTATACAAGTCTGCCTTATTGTTGTTTTTTTTTTGCACTAATAACAAAGTGATAGCGCTAGTTGCAGTAACTTATACTGACTAATAATAACTAATAACAAAAAAAAATGTTATCATTCAGTATAAGTTATTACAAACTAGTGCTTTAAATCTGTTATTAGTTAAATTAAAACAACAAACTGTAGGGCAGAGCTGTCGACAAATTTTCGCACCAGAAGTTCACCATAAAACACGTTTTGAAATTTAACCTCCGGGATGAGTCATCGACAAACTAAATGATCAAACTGAGATTACTACATGATCCAAAACATGCTTGGATTGTAGAAAAGTTTGGATACATTTTCCATTGACTTGCAAGAATGGAACATTTTCTCCGAATCCTTCCGAAACTCAGCTTCTCCCACATAATCCGAGTGATATTTGAAAACTTCAAACAGATATGTTATCACTATGAATGGGGTTCCAATTAATTAGTCTAGCGAAGTCCAAGATTTAGGACTTATGTATAGCATGAATTAATTAACTAATTAACTATTAACTAACACAGAAGATATGCAAGCGAAAAGGTAGGAATATAGTAAGTTAATATTTATAGAAAATCAAAACCATTTACTAAAATAAATTATTTTATTTACAAACTAATTGTTAGAACAGCTATGTTTTACATATACTGTACCAATATAGATTATTTGCTGTAACGCCAGGAAGAATGCATTACAGAGGATTCAAATTAAACGTTGAAATTGATGTTGCTTCCCCGCACATCAAAACACTATGAATATTAGGTGACATATCTGAATGAATTGACACAAAAGCACATGACGTAGACTCAATCGTATATGTTTTTCAACGTCAGATGATTTAAATATGCCACGGAACCTAAACACAGCATCCGGTGCGTTGCCGCACGAATGCACAAGCAGCCGATGATCAGTGCAAATTGCGTATAATCTGTAATACTTCGATCACCACTCTTCCAAGAAGTAAAGATAGCCGAGAGGTATCGTTCTAGGCTCTCACTCCGAGAGTCTATGTTCGACGCTCGTTCAGTCCTAATTTTTTTTTCAAAAACATATTTATAAACAATTTTTATTTTCTACTCAATAACAAATTTTTAAAACGACTTCTCTGCGTTCAAGATTAAAACATCGATTTGACAAATCAGAGAGCCGAGAGCACTCCCACGCAATCCAACACCACCAACAGATAGCCGAAATCTTCACCTGTTAGGCTACATATCTACACATGTTTTTAATCGAAATAATTAGACTTTCATGTTGCCAATCTAAAAGTAAATTAAATTTCGAACCCGAAAAATCTAACTATTTTCGGCTAAAATGTGTTTTAATATATCCCTTGCCGGGTGAAATAAAAAGGCATCATCCGGCCCCCATTTTGTTTACTCGCTTTCGTCAGGGCCAATGCGGTGTGTGTTGGTGATGCTTCTTTCTGCGATACCTATTCATCCGACGGCAAGCGACTGAAGCGAACGCAGTGCCGTTCGCTCCCGCCGAAATGTGCTTGCATAGCGTCCTCACGCACATCAGCTGCGCTCCCATACGCTGATTGAACGCCACAAAAAAAGATGCCAGCGTGAGAAGTTCACTCGTATATAGGGTATGCGAGTGCATGGTAGCAAAATAATAGAAAAAATTGGCCTGATTACGTTTAGTAAAGAGAAACGTTATTAATCATGAAACGTTAGAGAAACGTTATTACGATCATGCCCTCAGTGGAGACAATGGGTTCTTAATAATATTGTTCATAATTGCATTACTTAACGTTTGCTTTACTTGAAGCGACACGTTGTAATTATGCCATTATGAATACTCATTGAAAACAATAATTTCTTAAACAAATTGGCTTTCCTACCTATATACTGCCGCCGCAGGCGTATATTTTCTTCCTTGCAAAATCAATATTGGACGATTATGCTTGCGACGGCAGTATAGTGGAGCTAATTTTACCTCCAAGAAAATTAGATTGATTATCAAGACGAAATGAATCCAATTTCATTTCTAGCAAATTCAAAGTTTGTCTATTAGTTAATGCATTAAAACTAATCAATTTCGAATTACCAAATATATATTTTCTTCCATTGATTCAATAATACTTCCAATATTGGTACCGTTACCCTAGCAGAGTGAACTCTGTGGCTTTGAAAAGAAATGAACATATACCAATTTGATGAATACTGTACGACTTATATTTACCCATACCATGTGTGTTCCGATGGTTTTGTGGTACAGCAAGCGCTTCCCACCCCAGAGGTCAGCGGTTCGAATCTAGGTGAATTCAGCATAGAACATTTTGCTATTATTTTATACGCAAAAACAGTTTTTTGGCCATAACTCCAGATTGCGATGAGCTATTGATATATGAATTTTCAATAGCAAACAATGGGACTGAATTCCGCGTCGACTGCAACTTGTTGCGAGCAAATCGGACAATGGGAAGTTCAAAAAAGTGTGTCTACAAAATTTGTACACATACACACATACACACACACATACATACATACACACATACAGACATCACCTCAATTCGTCGAGCTGAGTCGATCGGTATATAAAAATCGGCCCTCCGGGCCTCCTATCAAAATTTTGTTTTTGGAGCAATATTATAGCCTTTACGTACACTTAGTGTACGAGAAAGGCAAAAAAGTCCCGGAGACCCGTAGTGCTATATACCAAAATCGATTCAGCTCGACGAATTGAGGTGATGTATGTGTGTGTGCATTAGGGTGGCTCAAATTAGTATGGGAAAAACTTTGTTAAATTTTTTTGATAGGCCGCCCTCTTATTCGGTTCTATTTGATGCCCTGATGCTCTGGACAAAATTTCAGCCAAATCGGTCAACGTTTGGGCAGTGCTAAAGTCGTTGGAAGTTTATATGGAAAAATGTATGCAGAAACATCCAAAAACAGTAAATTGCAGCTGGACTACACAACTTACGATGAAGAACTATGATACTCATTCAGATCTTGGAGAATTTAATACAGAATGTCATGCAGAAAACCACGAGAAGATTCGAGTTTGCCCGGCTAAGTTATTAGCATTTCTCTGCAGTGGGGTTTGAGCAAATTTCGTTTCTTTTACCTTTGAAAAGAAATAAATTCACCCCTACAACACTCCAGTAAAATGCTAATATCTTTGCGTAATTAACTCTAATCTTCTCGTGGTTTTCAGCATAACATTCTGTATTTTATTTTACAAGAACTGAATGAGTATCATGGTTCTTGATCTTAAATTGTGGCGTCCAACTGCAAATCACTGTTTTTTGATGTTTCTGCATACATTTTTCCATATAAACTTCCAACGAGTTTAGCACTGCCAAAACGTTGACCGAATCGGGTTGAAATTTTGTCTAGAGCTTCAGGGCATCAAATAGAACCAAAAAATTTGAAAAAGTTTGCATATATGTGTGTGTATATTTGTACGCAGAAAAAGTCTCGCCCATTTTTAAGACACTGACCCTCAACCGTTTTGCTCGCAACAAGTTGCATTCGACCCATTGTTTGCTATTGAAAATAAGCCGGTCGGACTATGAGATCAGAAGTTATGGCCAAAATATATTTTTTGACGTCAAAACCGCGTAAAAATGTCTCGCCCATTTTCAGGCACTAACTCTCAACCGATTTTCTCACGACAGGTTGTATTCCTGTCATAATCCTGTCTTATTATTTCGTATTGGAAAATAGCCCGATCGAACTATGGGATCAAAAGTTATAGCTAAAATGCATTTTTTAGCACTAGCTCCTCATATGCAACCATGAATAGACTTTTGAGCTAATTTGTCTGCAGTTAAAATACTCATCAAACAAATTCATCAATAATGAGCATATGTTGCTCTAAGATAAAATTATCAAGTGATACTATTATTCAATGACGGTAAAGAAGACCGAAATGAAAATTTTGGTAGGATATAGTTCGTCAAATATTTTTTTCCATATCTTTAAACATTTTTGGTTTCCTAAAATTCTATGAAAGTAATAATGAAACTTACAGTCTGTTCTGATTACGAGTTTTATAACTTGACATAATAATCAACAACAATAAGATGGGTGAACTGTGACATCAAGATACAAGATCAAGTAGTTTTAGATGCATTCTCAATATTTTGTTCAGTTTTTGGAACAATATGTTATTCTGGTTCTCCAGTTAGCCATGCGAGCAAAGGCGTAGGTTTGCCAATGAGAAGATGCCGGAAAAGCAGTCCAAGTTCTAGTTGGAATGTAGAGCAATAGAAGAAGAAGAAGAAGAACAAGATGTTACTTAATATTTTTAGTATTTTTGGCTTCTAGTCTATATACAGTAAACCTATATACAGGGACCATCGAGTTAGGAAGGTAGGGAACACATTCATATTTGGCCGAATACCGTTTGGTAGTAGTTAAAATTTGTTTATTTAGTGACGTGAGAAGTGAGATGTCGAAGCGAACAGTGAACAGCGAGAACTGCGAAATGACATATTGGAAAGAAATACAGAGTGGTGACAACTGAGTACTGAAAAAACGAAGTGAGTATTGAGTAGCGAGAGTTGTGAAGTAACATGTGAGTTAGGGGAAGGTAAAAAATGAGAAGTGAGGAGCCAGTAATGAAATGTGAGGAGTAATAGTTGCGTGGTAGTGAGAAGTAGGATGTAAGTAGTGACATAAACAAAAGCATGTAGTGAGAAATGATAGATGATAATTGGGTGGTGAGAAGCGGGATGTTGATTAATGAGAAGTGAGAAGAGAGATATAAGACAGAAAGAAGAAGGAAGATTGAAGAATTATTATTATTTTATCAGACTAAGGCCGGAATGGCCTGTGCTGCACATAAAAGTCTTCTCCATTCAGCTCGGTCCATGGCTGCACTTCGCCAACCACGCAGTCTGCGGAGGGTCCGCAAATCGTCCTCCACTTGATCGATCCACCTTGCCCGCTGTGCACCTCGCCTTGTTCCCTTTGGATCGTTGTCGAGAACCATTTTCACCGGATTACTGTCCGACATTCTGACTACGTGCCCGGCCCACCGCAGTCTTCCGATTTTCGAGGTGTGAACGATGGATGGTTCTCCCAACAGCTGATGCAACTCGTGGTTCATTCGCTTCCTCCACGTACCGTCCGCCATCTGCACCCCACCATAGATGGTACGCAACACTTTCCTTTCAAAAACTCCCAGTGCGCGTTGGTCCTCCACGAGCATCGTCCAGGTCCCGTGTCCGTAGAGAACTACCGGTCTTATAAGCGTTTTGTACATAGTCAGTTTGGTACGGCGGCGAACTCTATTCGATCGGAGCATCTTACGGAGTCCAAAGTACGTACGCAGGCCCAATAAGCCGCCTTTAAAAACAACTATTACGAACGACATAGAAGATAATACGACTCGATACAATCGGCAACGACCTAGGCGAAGATTGAAGAAGAAAGAAGCAAAAAGAAAGGAGGGCACAGAACCTCGTTTTTATTTCTCGTTACCTGGTCCATACTCCTTTCTTCCCACTCCTCATTTCTCACTTCTCACTACTTACTTTTTACTTTTCTCTTCGCACATCTCGCTACTCACCTCCCTCTTCCCACTACTCTATGATCACTCCAAACTTTTCACTTCTCACTTTTCATTTATCACTTCACACATATCACCTCTCATTTCGCACTTCACACTTCTCATTTCTCACTTATTACTTTTCACTTCTAACTTCTAACTTTTCACTTTTCACTACTACTTCGCACGTAAAATGTCTCACTTTTAACTTCTAACTTCTTACTTCTCAATACTAACTACTAACTTCTAATTTTATACTTCTCACTTTCAACTTTACACTTCGAAATTACCACTTCTCATTTTTATCTTTTAACTTCTCACCCCTCTCTATTTATTTCTCACTTCTAATTTTAATGTTTTCTCTTTTCATCATTTATTACTTCTTTTTATCTTATTTCTGACTTCTCATTTCTCACTTATCACTTTCCACTTATAACTTCTAACTTTTCAATTCTTGCTTTTTGCCTCTCACTTTTCGCTTATTACTTTTTACTTCTCACTTTGCTTTGCTTTGACTTCTAGCTTTTCACTTGTCACTATAGCTTTCACTTAAAACTTTCTGTATCTTACTTCTGACTTCTCGTTTCTCAGTTATCACTTTTCACTTTTTACTTTTCACTTCTCTCTTCTCATTTATCATTTCTCTTTTCCCACTTCTCACTTCTCACTTCTTACTTCGTATTTCTCACTTCTTACTTCGCTCTATTTATTTATCACTTCTCATTTTTCACTTCTCACTTAAAACTTCTTATATATCACTTCTGACTTCTCATTGCTCACTTATCACTTTCAACTTCTAACTTTTTACTTCTTACTTTTCACTTTGCACTTCAAAATTTTTCACTTCTCGTTTCCCTCTTCTCACTAATCACTTCTCACTTTTCACTTCATACTTCTCATTTTTCACTTCTCACTTTTCACTTCTTACTTTGAATTTCTCATTTCTCACATCACTTCTCGCTTATCACTTTTCACTTCCAGCCTCTAACCACAGACAAACAGACATAACACATGGAACGTTCACTTATCAAATACATCGTCGTTGAAAGATTAACGACATCTGTTGATTTCAGCTAGTTTGGCAAATCACGAACCAGATGGCGGTAGTGAACAAACGTCAAACTCGAGCAAATTCGATGCGCACGCCTCAAGTGATCGATTGGCCAACTAATGATTCTTTGAATCGACCAGTAAATCAGTGAACGATGGACATTTGACGAGTGTTATGTCTGTTTGTCTGTGCTCTAACTTTATCGTGTATGCAACTGTTTCTGACAACACCGAGTTAGCGAAGTGAAAATGCATTGAAAAATTACTTCGACTTAGAGAATATCGAGTAAGGTAGATATCGATTTACGGAGGTAACGCAGTATGCTAGATTCAAGGGACTTTGAATTTGATCGAGTAAGGGAAAATAACGAGTTACAGAACATCGAGTTAAAGAGAGATAAACGCATTTAGGCTTCTGATTCATTTTATTTCATTTAATTTTTAGAAATGTCAATATTTCAATATTTTGCAAACAAAATTGTCATTAATGTCTGGATCTTGTTAGATACTTCAAAAACAAATTTTCGATAATAAATTATTCAAACATATGTATCACGATTAATAGAATCAATTTTGCAAGATAAGTTTTTGTATTCAGGTAGTTATTCAATATCCATTTCGATGTAGAAAGATTTAAGTCAGTAACGTTTATAAATGTATTATTCAGAAAAGCGGAACAGAAGCTGGTTACTGATGGCAACAATGTTTGCCCAAATTATTATTCAATACGACATATTGTTCAGATACGAATACTTAAACCTTAGTTCGACAATGATGTCTATTTGTGGTTACTGATTGTTTCTTGGGATACATTTATGTTGAACAGCTTAAATTTAAGTAAATTAAGTAAATTTTTGAATTTCTGTAACTTCTTTTTTACCTTCGAAACCACAAAGCAACTATGTGCGCTATTGTGATTAATAAGTATTTCTTATAGTTTTAAAGAACAACATAGAATAAAATAATTTACTTTTTCTTCAGGATCCCAGAAACCTCTGGGACCTCTATTGTAGGCTTAGAAATCATGGGTAGGACAATGCCTTGACTGACCCACCCAGCAACATTCATACGTAGGACATGTCCTGCTTGTCATACCCACTCCCGGCGTCACTGGTCACACGCATCACTAGAAACACTTGAAATTTGAAGGAAAGCGAGTGGTAATTTGAATTAACTCGTAAAGGTTCTGATCAAGTCAGTAATGGAATTAAATTTAAGAATTAAAACAAAATTGCTCATTAAATTAAATTTGTCGTGTATGTATTTTATTATTATTTGTTTCTTGGAAAATTAACATCTTAAAAATAAATAATCCAATTCGACTTTCTAAAAAAATGTGTACGGCATATTTACCGCATTTATTGTCCAGATAAAATCGGACACAGGCCGAAAACAGAGCAAACCGATCAATATTTGAGAAAATGCACCTTATATGGAAATTGATGGCCAAATGTGAGCAGCTTGTTTGGATCCATTGTTTGCTTTGCAAATATGGAATGCATCTTGGCATCATAGACGCAAGGTTTATCCGTAAACAAGAGGTATGTAATAGAAAGCAGCATTACACAGGATAGTAGGCCAATTCGTTCAGAATGCACGTAGATGAGACCACTATATGGTGAAACTCTTTATGAGAAATGAAGAACGATGGCATATTAGGATGCTATTTGGTTATCTGTTGTCCTTTTTTAACATTTGCCTTCCGTTAGGACAACAGTTGAATCTTCTCACGCCTTAAAGTAACTGTAGCCTGAAATCGACTTACCATGATCACTGGCAGATTTTAAAATAGAATCAATGTTTAGCAAATAAGAACTCTTATATGATGAAGTCAGTGAAAAATGGAGAAACCAGATTAATCCACCTACAGTGAAATTTTGATTTTCCTCAATCATATGAAAATATTTTCAAACTCCCGTAAGATATTTGGACCACATGTTTTACCAGGGAAAAAATATGTGAAAATTGATCCACTTTAGAATAACATAAGAGCCACTAGCAATGCAGTAAGCTCAGGATTGAACAATCTAGCTCCGGTTCCGACCTGTGTTATTGCAGTGTATCCTTTTTTTGTGCAACGGAAAATTTATTCACCGTATTGTAGCGTTGTTATAATAGCGGCATACACGTAGCTCACATCACCAGCCTAAAGGAAATAATCATGCTAATTTTTCATGGCACAAACAACTCCATAAACTCGTAGACCCGTGTGCACCAAGTAATCCCATTCGTCATACTCGCATATAACACACTACTCGATGCGATGGAGGAAGCACAGTCAGAAGGGGCAGTTCCGGGGTAATTAGCGCGATTGGCTCCGCAGCTTGCAGAGCTTTTTACGGTGCCGGTTTCGGGGCACGACGGATGCATATGTAAATTGAGCCGGCGAGCAGGTATGTGTCACTTTAAGTTAACCTCACATGCAATCTTGCTGATCCTGGGTGCAGCTAGTGGCAAGTTTTAGTGTAGCGACGCAATTTTTCACTAAATTGAAACGTGACGAAGTGTAGAAAAGGTGTTGATAGGCTAGTGAATTTTTCAAAATTACTGCTGTGGGTAACGAGGTGTTCGATTATGTTTATTTTAGGAACATTTGTGCTTCAATTAGGCTTCGGGTTCTCCGTATCGCAACATGTTTTGGCATCTAGTTCCCAGGACCATTCCAATAATAGAAATAAGTCAGTCATTCTACGTTTTAACAGAAGGTATCCATTAGAATAGGCGAAGGGGCATTTGGCCAAACAGACCATACAGCCTAAGTCTGCATATAACGCTGTACATGAAGACAAAGAATCAGAAGGAATAAATTTTGGCTGTTACGCTTTTTTCAAATAATGGTCTAGATAAGTAAGTATCGCATGGTACGTGTGGTCAATGGTGTGACAGCCTGGACAGTGAGGTGACAGTTGATGGTACCGTGATGCCCCGTGGAATTAGACAACTTTTTGTTTCCTGGGCCAGTCTAAGGGAGTAGAGGAGAGTTGTAGCGCATACGTCTACTTGCGTATGTCTTACGGAAGCGCATTGCTCAATATGCATCCGTCGAAGTATTGCTCAATTGTGGGCTGGGGGGAAATGACTGGAGAATGTTGTGTTCCTCTGAGGCACGTTCTAATGTACTTAAAACTTTAAATTTGCGTGTTTCATGTAAATTTTCGTGCTATCCTTGAACCACTTATGAATAAAGTAGGTTCAGAACACGCGCAGGACATAATTCTACCGGCTCCGGATCTCCAGGAAATCCAGGAGGAGATTGGCCGGCTGAAGAACAACAAAGCCCCTGGGGTTGACCAACTACCAGGAGAGCTATTTAAACACGGTGGTGGAGGACCGGCTAGAGCGCTGCACTGGGTCATTACCAAGATTTGGGAGGAGGAAGTTTTGCCGCAGGAGTGGATGGAAGGTGTCGTGTGTCCCATCTACAAAAAGGGCGATAAGCTGGATTGTAGCAATGAATGAATGCTGAATGCCGCCTACAAGGTACTCTCCCAAATGTTATGCCGTCACTAGCAATTGCAACGGAGTTCGTGGGGCAGTGCCAGGCGGGTTTTATGGGCGAACGCTCCACCACAGATCAGGTGTTCGTCATTCGCCAAGTACTGCAGAAATGCCGCGAATACCACGTGCCCACACATCATCTATTCATTGACTTCAAAGCCGCATATGATACAATCGATCGAGACCAGCTATGGCAGCTAATGCACGAACACGGATTTCCGGATGAACTGACACGGTTGATCAAAGCGACGATGGATCGCGTGATGTGCGTAGTTCGAGTTTCAGGGCATTCTCGAGTCCATTCGAAACGCGCAGAGGGTTACGGCAAGGTGATGGTCTTTCGTGTCTGCTATTCAACATCGCTTTGGAAGGGGCAATACGAAGAGCACGATTTTCAATAAGTCCATCCAGCTATTTGGCTTCGCCGACGACATAGATATTATGGTACGTAACTTTGAGAAGATGGTGGAAGCCTACATCAGACTGAAGAGGGAAGCCAAGCGGATCGGACTAGCCATTAACACGTCGAAGACAAAGTACATGATAGGAAGAGGTTCAAGAGAGAAGACAATGTGAACCACCCACCGCGAGTTTGCATCGGTGGTGACGAATTCGAGGTGGTAGAAGAATTTGTGTACTTGGGCTCACTGGTGACTGCCGAAAATGATACCAGCAGAGAAATTCGGAGACGCATAGTGGCTGGAAATCGTACGTACTTTGGACTCCGCAAGACGCTCCGATCGAATAGAGTTCGCCGCCGTACCAAACTGACAATCTACAAAACGCTCATTAGACCGGTAGTCCTCTACGGACACGAGACCTGGACGATGCTCTTGGAGGACCAACGCGCACTGGGAGTTTTCGAAAGGAAAGTGCTGCGTACCATCTATGGTGGGGTGCAGATGGCGGACGGTACGTGGAGGAGGCGAATGAACCACGAGTTGCATCAGCTGTTGGGAGAACCATCCATCGTTCACACCGTGGGCCGGGCACGTAGCCAGAATGTCGGACAGTAATCCGGTGAAAATGGTTCTCGAAAACGATTCGACGGGCACAAGAAGGCGAGGTGCGCAGCGGGCAAGGTGGATCGATCAGGTGGAAGATGACTTGCGGACCCTCCGTAGACTGCGTGGTTGGCGACGTGTAGCCATGGACCGAGCCGAATGGAGAAGACTCTTATATACCGCACAGGCCACTTCGGCCTTAGTCGGCCGTTACAAATGCAGTTCTGAGGCAATTAGATGGTCTCCCAAATTTTCCGGATTTCGTAGTAGATGTTTATCTCTGGCCAACCTGAAACAGTCATTGAATACACACTTTTTGTAGCTAAGCATTGAAAGTGTTGGAAAGAATAGCTGCTTACGTCGCCTGAATATCCCGAATCCATCAACTTTATCAGTTAGAATAGAAATTGAAACATTCTAGATCGGATTGACAATCCTACGCCTTTGCTCGTAGGGCCACTGGAGACCCCAATTCGTTAGCCATAATTTGTGATTGCTTGTAGCTGTTCCGGAGAACGGACGGATTATCGTTATATGGTACTCATGGTTTCAGGCCGCTCGACGAACAGAGTAGGAAATGGTTCGGTGTCAACACAGGTGATTCGGCGGATTTCAGTCAGTGGACATTTTTAATTTCTAACAGTGTGCTGTTGAGATCCTCGTCGGTGGGAAGCCTTCTCCATCGTACATCTAGTGTAAGCTGGGCCTGGGCCCTGGGTAAGGGCCCTCTTTAGCCGTGCGGTAAGACGCGCGGCTACAAAGCAAGACCATGCTGAGGGTGGCTGGGTTCGATTCCCAGTGCCGGTCTAGGCAATTTTCGGATTGGAAATTGTCTCGACTTCCCTGGGCATAAAAGTATCATCGTGTTAGCCTCATGATATACGAATGCAAAATGGTAACTTAGAAACCTCGCAGTTAATAACTGTGGAAGTGCTTAGTGAGCTGCGAGGCGGCAATGTCCCAGTGGGGGATGTATTGCCAATGAAGAAGAAGAAGAAGAAGAAGAAGAAGTGTAAGCTGAATTGCTTCTCCCTCATCCTCGACATCCAAAAGCATATCGATGTCGCTTGATGATTGCTTCAACGGCTGCCGGGTTATCTTGTTGGAATATGCGGGCGTGCAAGTTTGTGCGTGCTACTGTGCGGTAATTGGGGAGCAACAGGCTCCAAACGTCTATACCAGTGGTCCCCAGCATGCGTATTATCTAGGGCCGCATAGCAATTTTGAACTGTTGAAGCGGGCCGCAGTACATTTGCAGCCTTTGCTCTTCGTTTCATGTAGAATTTTACAGCTTAATCAACATTATTTTTATTATCTGTTTCACATTTCAGTAAAATTTGTTGTGATGAATATTCTTTAAAAAACATACTTGTAAAAACATTTTATTCTACGGGTTTTATCACCGTAGCTGACTTTTCAGCATAGTTTGCAGAACATATTAATCTATTTTCCCAAATTATCATATGTTGTCCACGGTGTCTCTATGGGAAACATTATTTTTCAAAAATCATTATCTCTGAAACACTCACCACGTTTAGTAGATGCTCTCCTCTTTCATATAGTGGGTAAACTAAAATGTTCTATCGGGGATCTAGAACAATTTTAATTTTTTTTCACTATTTTTCACTCCATAGAAATCTCGAATGATAGCCGATTTAACCCCTCAAAAATGTATGGAAAAATGACCCCGGTAGAACATTTTATAAATGCACTTACGTGAAAGAGGAAAACCTATACTTTCGTGTAGTGAGTGTTTTAGAGATACTGATTTTTTGAAAATAAGCCTCTTTGGACAAACACACCGTGTGTCCGATTCAAGGATTCTGATTTATTTGAAGGATTATTGTTCACTACACACAACAGTAACGATTCCTTAACCTTATTCTTTCGGTTCAAGGGCTTTAAATATGTGCATAAATACATGGAATAATTTTATTTCCTATTTGGACATTCAAACTTTTGAAATCTCCAATTCTGTGCCATTGAACAGATAAAAATTAAGATTTCGAGACACCATTGATCATAACTTGTCGTGTCAAATAACGACAAACATGTTTCCAAAGCCAGGTGAACTTGCCAGTAGTTTTGATTTATTTATTTATTTATCATCAGACTAAGGCCGGAGTGGCCTGTGCTGCACATAAAAGACTTCTCCAGTCAGCTCGGTTCATGGCTGCACTTCGCCAACCACGCAGTCTGCGGAGGGTCCGCAAGTCGTCCTCCACCTGATCGATCCACCTTGCCCGCTGTGCACCTCGCCTTCTTGTTCCCGTCGGATCGTTGTCGAGAGCCATTTTCACCGGATTACTGTCCGAAATTCTGGCTACGTGCCCGGCCCACCGCAGTCTTCCGATTTTCGCGGTGTGAACGATGGATGGTTCGATCGAAGCGTCTTGCGGAGTCCAAAGTACGTACGATTTCCAGCCACTATGCGTCTCCGAATTTCTCTGCTGGTATCGTTATTGGCGGTCACCAGTGAGCCCAAGTACACGAATTCTTCAACCACCTCGATTTCGTCACCACCGATAGAAACTCGTGGTGGGTGGCTCACATTGACCTCTCTTGAGCCTCTTCCTATCATGTACTTCGTCTTCGACGTGTTGATGACTCGTTCAATCCGTTTAGCTTCGCTTTTCAGTCTGATGTAGACTTCCTCCATCCTCTCAAAGTTACGTGCCATGATATCAATGTCGTCGGCGAAACCAAATAACTGGACGGACTTCGTGAAAATCGTACCACTCGTGTCAATCCCTGCCCTTCGTATTACTCCCTCCAAAGCGATGTTGAATAGCAGACACGAAAGACCATCACCTTGCCGTAACCCTCTGCGTGTTTCGAAGGGACTCGAGAATGCCCTTGAAACTCGAACTACGCACATCACCCGATCCATCGTCGCCTTGATCAACTGCATCAGTTTATCCGGAAATCCGTTTTCGTGCATTAGCTGCCATAGCTGGTCCCGATCGATTGTATCATATGCGGCTTTGAAGACGATAAATAGATGATGTGTGGGCACGTTGTATTCGCGGCATTTCTGCAATACCTGTCTGTGGTAGAGCGTTGACCCATAAATCCCGCCTGGTACTGCCCCACGAACTCTCTTGCAATTGGTGTTAGTCGACGGCATAAAATTTGGGAGAGTACCTTGTAGGCGGCGTTCAGCAATGTGATTGCGCGGTAGTTGCTACAATCCAGCTTATCGCCCTTTTGTAGATGGGACACACGACACCTTCCATCCACTCCTGCGGCAGAACCTCATCCTCCCAAACCTTGGTAATCACCCAATGCAGCGCTCTAGCCAGTGCTTCACCACCGTGTTTAAACAGCTCTCCTGGTAGTTGGTCAACTCCAGGGGCTTTGTTGTTTTTCAGCCGGCCGATCTCCTCCTGGATTTCCTGCGCGCGTGCTCCTAGGTTCATTACCATACCGCCACCGTTGTCTGCCATATCGCCATTCAGGTGCTCTTCGTAGTGCTGCCGCCACCTTTGGATCACCTCACGCTCGTTCGTAAGAAGGTTCCCGTTTATGTCCTTACACATATCGGGCTGTGGCACGTGGCCCTTACGTGAACGGTTCAACTTCTCATAGAACTTTCGTGCGTTATTAGCGCGGTACAGTTCCTCCGTCTCTTCACGGTCTCGATCTTCCTGCTGGCGCTTTTTCCTCCGGAAAATCGAGTTTTGTCTGTTCCGCGCCCGTTTGTATCGTGCCTCGTTCGCCCTCGTGCGGTGTTGCAGCAATCTCGCCCATGCTGCATTCTTCTCCTCAACTAACTGCTCACATTCGCCGTCATACCAGTCGTTTCTCTGATCTGCCTAGTGCAGCGGTTGCGGTGCTTCCAATGGCGGATCGAATATCTCTCCAGTCATCTTCAAAAGATGCTGCGCCTAGCTGCTCTTCCGTTGGGAGTGTCACTTCCAGCTGCTGCGCGTAGTCTTGGGCTAGTCTACCGTCTTGTAGCCACCCAATGTTAAGCCGCAGCGGACGACTCCGACACGTGTTGTACACCGTCGAGAGTTTTGAGCGCAGACATACTGCGACGAGGTAGTGGTCGGATCAAGGGTCGAATTCAATATTCGCACTGCGGTAAGTGCGTACGTTCGTGATGTCGGAGAAGAATTTACCGTCGATTAGAACGTGGTCGATTTGGTTTTCCGTTACTTGATTAGGTGATTTCCATGTGGCCTTGTGGATATTCTTACGGGGGAAGAAAGTGCTTCGGACTACCATTCCGCGGGAGGCTGCAAAGTTTATGCATCGTTGGCCGTTGTCGTTCGATACGGTATGCAGACTATCCGGTCCGATGACCGGTCTATACATTTCCTCCCTTCCTACCTGAGCGTTCATGTCACCGATGACGATTTTGACGTCCCGCAGTGGGCATCCATCGTATGTCTGCTCCAGCTGCGCATAGAACGCTTCTTTCTCGTCGTCGGATCTCCTTCGTGTGGGCAGTGCACGTTGATGATGCTATAGTTGAAGAAACGGCCTTTTATCCTCAGCTTGCACATCCTAGGTCGTTGCCGATTATATCGAGTCGTATTATCTTCTATGTCGTTCGTAATAGTTGTTTTTAAAGGCGGCTTATTGGGCCTGCGCAAACCTCCTGTCTCGTCGGAGGGCCGTCGTGTCAGGGCTGTTTAGCGTCCCACCTAACACCAGGACTTGGGCTTGAGCGCTTTGAGCGGCACACGGTCGCTTTGGCGGAGCCTACTTGCGGATTCATGCAGCTTTTTATAGAGGTTTAACAGGGCCCACTGTCAAACCTCACCACATCCTAGGCAGGCGCCACAACTCGCAGATGGCCTGGGGAGGGATCGTCAAGCCCTTGGACATAGTCCCTGCTGCCCCCAGTAGTTTTGAATAGATATCGAATAAATCTGAATTCCACACTATTTACCGTGTTTCTAGATTTTCGGTCAATTGAATTTTACAGAAACCTTTTATTCATCAACTAATGAGGAAATTCTCGACTTTGTTAAATATTTTAGGTACCATCGTTTGAGGGTTCTTTTGACAAATCGGGGGCTATTTTGGACGTTTTTAAACAAGAATTATAACGTAAATGACTCTCAAATTGCCATTATCACCATCCGGGTGTCGTGTTGATAGTTGGATGGCCACTTTCAGATTCAAATTTGATATTTTATCCGTTTACTTTTTTTTAGAAAACCAAAAATCCAATGTAGCCCTGGAGTCAAAAGAAGCCTTCCAGTACAGTAGCGTAAAGTATCTTGGTATTCAGCTTATTTTATGGAGTTGAAAATAAAACAAATATAAATTTTGCCAAACCCTAACTTGCATTGAAAGTTTCCTTATTTCAGAGCAGTATATGGCAACATTAGTTTGACCAGCAGTTTAACATTTAGTTCGTTAGAATCTGCGAAAAAATGACGAAGTGGCTATTTTCATAGCCCGGGGCAACACCATCGAAGTTGGCCTACGTAACATCTTTGAAGTAATGAATTCTCACGCTTAGGGTCATAGGGGCGTAACTGTATTGATCGATTTCTCTAAATTAAAGTTTTAATTAATCATGATGGTGCTTAAACATCGTAATGATGTGAACTTGACAGATTCCCTGAGTATAACAAAAAACTGAGCATGATGAGAAGCGTTTCGTGTCATCTAAAGGTTATCAACGGGCCACATGTAGTGTAGATTCTGAAATCCTTTGCGGGCCGCAGGAAAAGGCTTCGAGGGCCGCATGCGGCCCGCGGGCCGCACTTTGGGGATCACTGTTATAGATTGAACCGCATCCGTTGGCGATTTCTGTGTTGAAGAAACGGTGCATGATATCGAAAATTCTCCAGGATGTAACCACTGACGGTCTACTAATGGTTGCAAGTCAATCAAAGAACGAGGATTTTGGTATGGATGAAGGTTGGCTGGATCGTTCCATGGTAAGAGTCGCAAGGTGTAGTTGATTTGGATTTGGTCATTTGCTCTCGGAACGGACATCCTGAATAGGTTCCGTGTACCCTATAGTGGCCACAAAATCATTTAGATCAGCGGTTCTCAACCTGGGGTACATGTACCCCTGGGGGTACCTTCGCTGGCCATAGGGGGTACCTCGGACAAAAATGCGTAATGGCGGACATATTACAATTTCAATCAAAATTCATTCACTTGTCATAAGACGAGTTTGTACAATCCCATTGAATTCCACCACTTAATTGTATCTTGACAGATACGTGTTTCGACCTCAACAGTAAGGCCGTCTTCAGTGTCTCGTACTTGACTCGACTTAGTCGAGACTTAGCTCGGAAGCCTCCTCTCAAGAGGCTCGGAAGCCTCCTCTCAAGAGGCCTGGAAGCCTCTTCTCAAGAGGCCTGGAAGCCTCCTCTCAAGAGGCCTGGAAGCCTCCTCTCAAAAGGCCTGGAAGCCTCCTCCTCAAGAGGCTCGGAAGCCTCCTCTCAAGAGGCCTGGAAGCCTCCTCTCAAGAGGCTCGGAAGCCTCCTCTCAAGAGGCCTCAAGCCTCCTCCAAGAGGCCCGGAAGCCTCCTCTCAAGAGGCCTGGAAGCCTCCTCTCAAGAGGCCTCGGAAGCCTCCTCCTCAAGAGGCCTGGAAGCCTCCTCTCAAGAGGCTCGGAAGCCTCCTCTCAAGAGGCTCGGAAGCCTCCTCTCAAGAGGCTCGGAAGCCTCCTCTCAAGAGGCTCGGAAGCCTCCTCTCAAGAGGCCCGGAAGCCTCCTCTCAAGAGGCCCGGAAGCCTCCTCTCAAGAGGCCTGGAAGCCCCCTCTCAAGAGGCTCCGATGCCTCCTCCCAGGAGGCTCGGAAGCCTCCTCTCAAGAGGCTCGGAAGCCTCCTCTCAAGAGGCTCGGAAGCCTCCTCTCAAGAGGCTCGGAAGCCTCCTCTCAAGAGGCTAGGAAGCCTCATCTCAAGAGGCCTCGGAAGCCTCCTCTCAAGAGGCTCAGGCCTCCTCTCAAGAGGCCTGGAAGCCTCCTCTCAAGAGGCTCAAGCCTCCTCTCAAGAGGCTCGAAAGCCTCCTCTCAAGAGGCTCGGAAGCCTCCTCTCAAGAGGCTCGGAAGCCTCCTCTCAAGAGGCTCGGAAGCCTCCTCTCAAGAGGCTCGGAAGCCTCCTCTCAAGAGGCTCGGAAGCCTCCTCCTAAGAGGCTCGGAAGCCTCCTCTCAAGAGGCTTGGAAGCCTCCTCTCAAGAGGCTCTGAGGCTTCCACTCAAGAGGCTCGGAAGCCTCCTCTCAAAGAGGCCTGAAGCCTCCTCTCAAGAGGCCTGGAAGCCTCCTCTCAAGAGGCTCAGAAGCCTCCTCTCAAGAGGCTCAGAAGCCTCCTCTCAAGAGGCCTGAAGCCTCCTCTCAAGAGGCCTCAAGCCTCCTCTCAAGAGGCCTGGAAGCCTCCTCAAGAGGCTCGAAGCCTCCTCTCAAGAGGCTCGAAGCCTCCTCTCAAGAGGCTCAGGAAGCCTCCTCTCAAGAGGCCTGGAAGCCTCCTCAAGAGGCTCGGAAGCCTCCTCTCCAAGAGGCCTGGAAGCCTCCTCTCAAGAGGCCCGGAAGCCTCCTCTCAAGAGGCCTGGAAGCCTCCTCTCAAGAGGCTCAAGCCTCCTCTCAAGAGGCCTGGAAGCCTCCTCTCAAGAGGCCTGGAAGCCTCCTCTCAAGAGGCCTGAAGCCTCCTCTCAAGAGGCCTGGAAGCCTCCTCTCAAGAGGCTCAGAAGCCTCCTCTCAAGAGGCTCAGAAGCCTCCTCTCAAGAGGCTCAAGCCTCCTCTCAAGAGGCCTGAAGCCTCCTCAAGAGGCTCAAGCCTCGTCTCAAGAGGCCTGGAAGCCTCCTCCTCAAGAGGCCTGGAAGCCTCCTCTCAAGAGGCTCCAGAAGCCTCCTCAAGAGGCCTGGAAGCCTCCTCTCAAGAGGCTCAAGCCTCCTCTCAAGAGGCTCGAAAGCCTCCTCTCAAGAGGCTCGGAAGCCTCCTCTCAAGAGGCTGGAAGCCTCCTCTCAAGAGGCCTGGAAGCCTCCTCTCAAGAGGCCTGGAAGCCTCCTCTCAAGAGGCCTGGAAGCCTCCTCTCAAGAGGCTCGGAAGCCTCCTCTCAAGAGGCTCGGAAGCCTCCTCTCAAGAGGCTCGGAAGCCTCCTCTCAAGAGGCTCGGAAGCCTCCTCTCAAGAGGCACGGAAGCCTCCTCTCAAGAGGCTCAAAAGCCTCCTCTCAAGAGGCTCGGAAGCCTCCTCTCAAGAGCCTTTCCAGAGGCTCGAAAGCCTCTTTTCAAGAGGCTCAAAAGCCTCCTTTCAAGAGGCCCCGAAGCCTCTTTCCAAGAGGCTTTGATGGATCCTTTCAAGAGGCTCGGGAGCTTCCTTCCAAGAGGCTCGGAATCCTTCTTTCAAGAGGCTCAGAAGCCTCCTTTCAAGAAGCTCAAAAGCCTTATTTTCTAGATGCTCAAAAGCTTCCTTTTCTAGAGACTCAAAAACCTCATTTCAAGATGCTCGGAAGCCTCCTTTCAAGAGGCTCGGAAGCCTTCTTTCAAGAGGCTCAAAAGCCTCCTTTCAAGAGGCTCTGAAGCCTTTTTCCAAGAGGATCAGAAGGCTCCTTTCGAGAGGCTCGAAAGCCTCTTTTCAAGAGGTTCGGAAGCCTCCTTTCAAGTGGTTAGGTTGCCTTCTTTCAGGAAGCTCGGAAGTCTATTTTTGAGAGGCTCGGAACCTTCTTTCGAGAGGCTCGGAAGCCTCCTTTCAAGAGGCTCGGAAGCTTCGCTTCAAGAAGCTCAGAATTATTCTTTCAATAGGCTTGGAAGCATTCTATCAATAGGCTCAGAAGCGTTCTTTCAAGATGCAATGGAAGCTTCCTTTTAAATGACTTGAAAACCGCCTTCAAGAGCCTCGGAAGTCTCTCTACAAGAGGCTCAAAAGCCCCTAATAATGAGGCTCGGAAGCCTACTCTAAAGGAACTCAAAAGCATAAAGGAGCTCCCTTCAAAATTATGTTTTCAAGAGGATTGGAAGCCTACTGTCGAGAGGGGTACCTCAAATAATGCAAAAGTTCGAAGGGGTACCTCTCAAGAAAAAGGTTGAGAACCGCTGATTTAGATGAAATCCAGGCAATATGGGTATCAAAATTCTTGGAATTATTCCGGAAACAGGGTTTTTCATGTTGTTGAGACCATGGGATGGATATCGACCATACCAGTTGGAACATCTGGAACAGGTTCCCGTAGGTCCTGAAGTGGCCACGAACTCATTTAGTAGAAACCCAGGCAATCTGGGTGTCAAAATTCTTGGAATTGTTCAGGAAACATGTATTCTTAGTAGTATAGACCATTTACAGTATGGGTATCAACATTCTTGGAATTGTTCCGGAAACATGTTCTCCAAGCAGTTTAGACCATATGGTCGATGGTAATCGGAACGGCCATCCTGGAACATGTTCTCGGAGACTCTGAAGTGGTCACAAACTCATTTAGAAGAAACCCTGATAATATGGGTATCAAAATTCAAGGAATTGTTTCAAAAATATATGTCTCCAGGAAGGTGGGACCGATGCTGGGTCATTAGGCCGAATGGCCATTAGGCCTAACGGTCATTAGGTTGAATGACAAGTTAGGAGTGAATAGTGTGAAGTGAGCAGTGAGAAGTGAAAAGTAAAAAGTGGAAAGAGAAAAGTGAAAAGTGAAATGATAGAAATGAGAAGAGAGAAGTGAAAAGTGAGAAATGAGAAGGGAGAAGTAAGAAGTGAGAAGTGATATGCGAGAAGTGAGAAGTAAGTAGGGAGAAGAAGGTGGGACCTATGCTGGGTCATTAGGCCAAATGACCATTGGGTCGAATGACAAGTTAGGAGTGAATAGTGTGAAGAGGGTAGTGAGAAGTAAAAACTAAAAAGTGGAAAGAGAAAAGTTAGAAGTGAAATGCTATAAATGAGAAGAGAGAAGTGAAAAGTTTGAAATGAGAAGGGAGAAGTAAGAAGGGAGAAATGAAGAGTGAGAAGTGATATGCGAGAAGAGAGAAGTGAATAGGGAGAAGTTTAACGGGAGAAGAAGGAAGAAGCTGGAAGGAAAAGGAAAAAAGGAAAAGGAAGAAGAAAGAAGTGAGAAGGAGCCATCTAAGCAGTGCAGCAAATAGAAAAGTGTGAATCTATTGCATCCACAGCTTCTTATTTACCACATTGCTTAGAATGCTCAAAACAGTGGATGCGGCTGACCTCCAGAGGAACGTCATTTGAAACTTGGTAGTCGTTATCGCTGGGGAAAACTGGATAAGTATCAAAATTTATAAATTATTCCGGAAGCATGCTTTTATAAGCTGACGGGCCTTCAAGAAGCTTTGTCATCGAAATGGGTATACTAATGGAATTGTCGAAAATCAAGTCAAGTTCCAGTTGCCATGTAAAGTCACTGGAGTAAATTAATATTATCATGGTTTCTTCCAAATGAGGGTCCCCATTACGCACCACGGAACTTGTTTAAGAATGACCAGTTCGTTGTCACACCATCGAATGGTCTAATTACTCATCAGTTCATGCTTCCGGAACGATTTCATGAATGTTGATACTCATATCGCCAGGGTTTCTTCAGAATGAGTTTGTGGCCACTTAAGGCCCCACGGGAACCGGTTTCCGGAATAACCGTTCCGGGATCAAATCATAAGATGGTCCTGTAACGCAGTTAATTTCTTCTTCTTATTGGCATTACATTCTCACACTGGGACAGAGCCGCCTCACAGCTTAGTGTTCACTTAGGCACTTCCACAGTTATTAACTGCGAGGTTCCTAAGCCAATTTTTGCATTTGTATATCATGAGGCTAACATGATGTTACCTTTATGCCCAGGGAAGTCGAGACAATTTCCAATCCAAAAATTGCCTAGACCGGCACCGGGAATCGAACCCAGCCACCCTCAGCATGGTCTTGCTTTGTAGCCGCGCGTCTTACCGCACGGCTAAGGAGGGCCCGCCTACGAATTTAAGTTATATTCTTTTAATTTCCAACGAAGTTCATCAGTCATGACGCAAGAAATTTTTATTTGGTTGACCATATCTTCAATTTACACCAATTTTGGGACTTAGCCCAGTAAATCCAGAATTCTGGTAATCAGGTTATCCGAATCGGTTCCATGTATCATGTATCCTGAATCCATAGCGACCAAGATCATCAAAATCGCTAAGAAACTGGCAATGTTATGATCATTTTTGACCCGTGTACCCTGTCGGTAACGTAAGGGTGTTTTATTTGTTGGTAACAAAAGGGTTAAAATCGCTGTTATTTGCCTAACGTCCACCTTTGATGGCACAAATCTCCCGAATTGAGGTGAACATGCCCCTGGAGCCGACGTTTTGAACGTCCACCTTGGAGTGGCTTGGGTAGTATAATGATAAATGTTATCAAGAATGGCCTCATCATCTGTCACTAGCGGTGCTACATCGTCGAACTCGTACGATGTAGGAGGCCAGATCGACACGCAGTGTGTCGGAAACAAACCATCCACTATCCTGGCCAACAACTCCGGGGTATTCTCATGGGTTGTGCATTTAGTCCTAGCCATAACTACCCAGTCGGCATCCCCCAAGGGGTATCTTACACCAGCCTGCACAATGCATCCAAGAATTTCATAGTTCAGCTTGCTGCAGCGTCTATGAAGATCCGCCGTCTCTCGAGTCTTTCCTAATCTGTTTTGGCACGTCACAGCCTTCTTTTATCTTTAGAACAAGTTCTTCGATGGTTTGCAATCTAGTCGTTAATGTCCAGCTCTATGTTGTGGTCTCCTGGGCATGGACACGTTACCCGATCTTGTAAATATAGTGATCCTCACCATTTAGGCCTAGCGTGGTGACCTCTATCATCTTCTTCGGATCAGTATCTTGCATGGAATTACTCACTAAGGAGCTGCACCGATGTGTCGGTCATGTGTCCTCAAAACTCCACAACCTCACGCAAAGGGGCCCTCCAAAGCAAGACCATGGATAAAAGTATCATCGTGCTAGCCTCATGATATACGAATGGTAAACTGGTTTAGAAACCTCGCAATTGATAACTGTGGAAGTGCTTAATGAACACTAAGCTACAAGGCGGCTCTGTCCCAGTGTGGGGGGTGTAATGCCAATAAGAAGAAGAAGAAACAGAACTTCACGCAAAAACAAGCGTTCCCAAATTCGTGAACCAGCAAAAATACACCGTGATTTAAGTAATAACCTCGGGAAAACAATCACGTTTTCCAGAACGTTTCAGAAAATGTGACTGTTATTCCCGAAATTGTGGCTCAAAATATACCGTGATCTTGCCAGTTCACGAGTTCATGAACGCTTTTTTTTTTTTTCAAAATATTAGTGTTTATTACTAGAAAATTTAAGGAAGCTCATTAAAGCATTTTTAGAATGCCTAGTGAATCCCTTTGATGTTTAAATCGTTGTTCGATGAATTTCGAGATAAGAATTTTCAGATTCCTGAAAGTTTGTAATAATTATAATTATCTATGTACAATGAACGGTTCCGAAACTTTTGATTTTATTATCTCTTTTAAATTACAGTAGAGAACTTATCGCTTTCTGGCTAATTGAAATGTTTTACACCCCACTGGTATTGTTAGTACGACTTGACCTGTGTATCAACGCTTCTGGTCAAATCGTACCAGCGCTGCATAAAGCCATCGCTTGTTCCTTGGCGCCATTTGTGGGCTACCAGCGCACTTTTCCCTCTTTTGAATTGCATTGTAAGTATTACCACCGTGCGAATCCTCAGTGGTCACTCTTATGGAGAATATGCTGCAACGAATTCCATACCAAACACCCGAATGGCAGTCGCCCGAAAAGACTAATCTCGCATCAAACCATATGAAGGTACTCTAATTATGTCCAATAAAGTAGTTTTCTGAATAGACTTGTTTTCGCACATTGGATAAACGGATATTAATCACATTATTTTAGCTTTCTTTCATCTAAAATTTACAACTTTCATTAGTATAGCGACACGATTAACCAAAGCTAAAATCGCTTTGGTTAATCGTGTCGCTATATGTCCTAATAGTACTCGTTGCCAAAGTTCAGCTTACGATTAAAGCAGTACATAATTGCTCACCTTACAGCTTTTACAAACGATTTATAAATAGCATCATGGACCACACAAAAATTTTGTGCTGATGAAGCGGGCCGCAGTATTTTTAAAACATTTGTTTATCAGTAGTTATTGAATCTTCTTCGTTCTTTATTGGTATTGTATCCCCAAGATGGAACATTGCCGCCTCGCAGCTTAGTGTTCATTAAGCTCTTCAACAGTTATTAACTTCGTGGTTTCCAAGCCAAGTAACCACTTTTGCATTTGTAAATCATAGCATTTTTCTTCATAAATCTTCTTTATCATAGCACCTTTCATCCTTCACAGCATCACCGATTCTGTAATTTCGATCTTATATTTTTTATGCTCGAAGTTTATTGTTCACTATAACCTATCATAGCAAATAACGGAGGGGTTCTGATAAAAACCCTATTGGGATTCTGAGAAGCATCCACTCGGGAATCCGTCTGGAATTCTGAACAGAATCCGTTTGGGACTCTTAACAGAATCCAATTGAGATTCTGAAAAGAACTCGTTCGTGATTCTGAACAGAAATCCAGTCAAGATTCGGAGAAGAATCCTTTCGGAATTCGTTTGAAATTTTGAATAGCGTCCGTTTAGGATTCTGTTTGAGATTCTGAACATAATCTGTTTGGGATTCTGAACTGAATCCGTTTGAAGGTTCTGAACAGAATCTGTTTGCGATTCTGAAAAAAATTCGAATGGTATTCTGAACAGAATCCATAGTCAAAGTATTTTCTGGAGGTAATAATCCATTAAGATTTATGTTCAATTTCGCCAAACTAAACTTATTTAAAAAAAAAAATCAAGCATTCTTGTTATGGAGCATTTCAATAATGTTGTTCTTTTTACCTGTATTCCAATCTTTAGTTCCTTTAAATGTACGATTAAAAACAAAGTTGCTATTATTATAATCTGGGGGATAAAATGGAAATTTATTTGCTGTCGGCCTATATAATATGCTTATATGAAGTTCTTCTTCTTCTTCTTATTGTCATTACATCCCCACACTGGGACAGAGCCGCCTCGCAGTTTAGTGTTCATTAAGCACTTCCACAGTTATTAACTGCCAGGTTTCTAAGCCAGGTTACCATTTTTGCATTCGTATATCATGAGGCTAGCACGATGATACTTTTATGCCCAGGGAAGTCGAGACAATTTCCAATCCGAAAATTGCCTAGACCGGCACCGGGAATCGAACCCAGCCACCTTCAGCATGGTCTTGCTTTGTAGGGTCGCCAAACTAAACTTATTTAAAAAAAAAAATCAAGCATTCTTGTTATGGAGCATTTCAATAATGTTGTTCTTTTTACCTGTATTCCAATCTTTAGTTCCTTTAAATGTACGATTAAAAACAAAGTTGCTATTATTATAATCTGGGGGATAAAATGGAAATTTATTTGCTGTCGGCCTATATAATATGCTTATATGAAGTTCTTCTTCTTCTTCTTATTGTCATTACATCCCCACACTGGGACAGAGCCGCCTCGCAGTTTAGTGTTCATTAAGCACTTCCACAGTTATTAACTGCCAGGTTTCTAAGCCAGGTTACCATTTTTGCATTCGTATATCATGAGGCTAGCACGATGATACTTTTATGCCCAGGGAAGTCGAGACAATTTCCAATCCGAAAATTGCCTAGACCGGCACCGGGAATCGAACCCAGCCACCTTCAGCATGGTCTTGCTTTGTAGCCGCGCGTCTTACCGCACGGCTAAGGAGGGCCCCAAACATATATGAAGTTATGAATGATAAAAACCAACCCCGGTGCGAACTGTGGTCGTATGCTCATCTCCGGAGGTGCAAATCTGATCAAACGTCTGTTCCCCATGTTAGAGACGGCTGATCATCGTCCGAGTACCTACAAGGGACTCAACAAACATGTCATGTCTGCATCGTGTCAGCATCGAGAAGGCAGCTCCTTCAACGCGATGTAGGTGGCGCAACTCTGGTAAGATAGCCTACAAAAGATTCTACAGTTACTTAGAAAGGCAAAAGTAGAGCAAACGGATTGATTCAACGGCAACAGACCCGGCAACGAATAAAAGACAACGATTGAAAAGTCGGCTCTTGGAACGTGTTGGGCTCCTTGCTCGCAAGCTGCAGAAGGTCGTCGTGATGAGTATGACAGCAATCCAGGAAATACGGTGGCCCAGAACTGGCGAAAGCGAATTGCGGGATGTGAATCCCATAGCGAACACTTCATTCAAGAATCACATCTACTATAGCAGCGGGGACAGAGCAGAACGAGGAGAAACTTCCCCAGCAATTCATCCGGGAATTTCTCCGCGATATCATCTGAAAATTCATTCAGTAATTCCTCCAAGAATTCCTTCGGGAATTCCTCCAGGATTTTTTCCGGAAGTTACTCCAGGAATTCCTCCGGAAACTCCTCCACGAATTCCTCCGGAAGATCCTCCAAGAATACCTCCGGAAAGTCCGCCAGCGCCAGGGATTCCTTCGGACTTTCCTCCAGGAATTCCTCCGGAAGATCCTCCAGGAAGTCCACTGGAAAATTCTTCTGAAAATCCTCCGGAAGTTCCTACAAGAATTTCTCCGAAAGTTCCTTCAGGAATTCCTCCAGAAGTTCCTTCAAGAATTCCTCCAGGAAATTTCTCTTGAAATTCCTTTTGAAGTTCCTCTAGGAATTCCTCCCAATATTGCTCTATTGCGGAAGTTCTTCCATGTATTCCTCCGGAAGTTCGTTCTGGAATTCTTGCCAGAATTTGCTTCTGGAGTTACTCCTTACCTTTCTCCTGGAATTCCTGTGAAAGTTTCTTCCGGAGTTTCTCGGGGTTTTTTTCTGGAATTCTTCAGAAAGTTCATACAGGAATTACCCTTCTGATCCTTCTGAAATTTCTTCCGGAATTTTCTGGAAGTTTCTTCTGAATATTTTACGGATATTTCTCTTGCATTCCTCTGGAAGTTCCTTCTGGAGTTCTTTCGGAAGTTGCTTTTAGAATTATTTCGGAGAATCCTCCTGGAACCCCTCCGGAAGTTTATTCTGGAATTCCTTCGGAAGTTCCATCTGGAATTCAACCAGAAATTCATCCAGGAATTCCTCCGAAAGTTGTTCCAAGCAGTCCTCCAGGAAGTTGCTTCTAGAATTCCTCCTGGAATTCCTTGGAAAATTCTACCAGGAACAGTGGCATGAGAAAATCATCGGCGGTCTACTACGGACTTGAATGAACATGACTGGTTTATGCCAGATTTGTATCGAGCAGAATTTCTTATACAATTTCTAGAGGTATTTCCAGAAGGAATTTTGAAGAAATTTTCAAAGGAGTTTTCGAAAAAAAAATTTCCGGAAGAATTCGTGAAGAAATTTTTCAGAGAAAAAAACCGGATGAATTTTTAGGGAAATTTCTTTAGGAAATTTTATAGAAATTCCGGAACCATTTTTGGTGAGAAAACAGAATCATCGTCTCCGATCGGAAACCCACCCCAAAAATTCATCCAGGAATACATCCAAAAGTTCTTCCAGGAATTACTCCCAAAGTTTCTTTCGCGACAGAATTCGCGACAGTTCGTTCAATAAAGAATTCCTCCGGAAGTTTCTTCAAGAAATCCTACAGGAATTTCTCCAGAAGTTTCTTCAGGAATTCCTTGAGAAGTTCCTTCGAAAATTCCTCCAGGAGTTCTTTCAGAAAGTCCTCCGGAAGTTCTTTCAAAAACTGCACTGGATGTTCCTTCATGAATTCCTCCGGACGATCATTCCGCAATTCTTCGCGAAGATCTATCAGGAAGTTCCATTGGGAATAACTCCGAAGGCTGTTTCAAGAATTTATCTAGAAGGTCTACCAGGGATTGCTCGTGCAATTTCTCCGGGAATTCCTTCAGGAATTTATTCGAAAATTCCCTCAAAAATTCCTCCAGAAGTTTTTTCAAAGTTTCTTCGAAAGTTCTTTCAGAAACATAAACAGAAGATCCTCCATAAATTCCTTCACACGTTCCTTCAGGAATTTATCCGAAAGTTCCTACAGGAATTCCTCCGGAAATTCCCTTTGGAAGTTCCTTCAGAAATTCCTCCGGAAACTCTTTTAGGAATTCCTCTTTATGTTCTTTCAGGACTACCTCTAAAAGTTCCATCAGGAATTCTTCCAAAAGTTCCTTCGGGAATTCTTCCGAAAGTTCCTTCCGGATGACGCTTTATGGCCTCCAACGTTAGTGAGATTCCTACGAATCTGCTGAAATAGAACCATGTTCTTACGTAAGTGCTCTTCAGTCTTTTGCTCTTGCTTCTTGTGAAAATGTGTCGCCGCTGAGATGGCCTCTTCTTCGGAAGGACTACTCCCACTGCTGCTATCTCCGTTCGTTTCAACGAGCGTCAGATCTTGCCTATCTCCAGACAATGTTTTCGGGTTAACTCTCAGGCTGTACTTTTTCAAATCAGGCAGCGAGTGCCTCCGTTGGTGCCGCTTAAGTGCCTCACATACCGCACCCCGTGTAGCATTGATTCCGACACTGTTTTTCAGCATGTAGATATTTGTCTCGGCTGGCGAAGTGCCGGTACTGTAGCTGGGATCGGAATCTACTAGGCACTGGCTATGCATCCGATACCGATTTCGAGTAAAGTTTATCATGGATTGAGAATTTTTGAAGTGTAGTCCGCCAGCTGAGCATGGTGAACCTTCTTCCTGCTCGAAGTCTTCGGAATCGAAGGCTTCCTTCATTGGGTGTAGCGGAACCAGAGGATGTTGCGGCTGCTGGTTGCTTATCTGATCATGTAGCAGGTGGCTGTTGATGTCGTTAACTTCCTGATCTTCTTGGGTAGAATCAGATAACTGCACAAGCGTCGTTGAGTCGTGCCGTGGAGCGAGAACCGTTCCACCGGGAGTTAGCTTGAGGTTCGCGACCATCGCTGCAAAAATTATGTAGCGGCTTGTGAGAGCAACATCCCAAGACGACGGCGAATTGAAGTGGCTGGCTTGGATCGCTGGCAGAGGCCTGTCCGGTCTGGCCGGACAGACATGACGGTTTGCAGTCGCCGAGGGATACATTTTTACACTGACACACACACATACTAAACTTTAGGTTAAGGAAATTAAGCGTAAGTACTAAAACACATTTTTATTGCATGTAAAATTTATGTTTTTACTTCGATACGGTGATTCCGAATAGTGTTATTTTTTTTTGTTAATGGGTCCACTATACAGTTTGAACCTATTGTTGGCGGTCCTGGGTACGTGGGCAATGGGGACCAGTGCCATCTTCGCCTCTTTCGAACTTTTGTCTCCGTCTCATGCGGCCCCCCCCTCAAGGGGGAGGTGACAAAGTTTCACCAAGAATTACTCGGAAAGATCCTTCAGGAACTTCTCAAGAAACTCCTCCAGGAATTTCTTGGGAAGTTTTTGAAGGATATCCTCGATCAATTATCGAAGGAACTTCACGAAGAATTCCCGAAGGAAATCCAGGAAGAATTCCTGAAGCATCTTCCTCAGGAACTTTGGGAGGAACTTTGCCGGTGAAATTTGTGAAGAAAATTTTGTAGGAATACCTGCAGTAACTTCCAGAGGTATACCTAAAGGAACATGCGGAAAAAGTCAAAGGAAAATTCTTAGCAATACCTGGAAGAACTTCTTGAGGAATTCCTGGAAGAACTTCTGGAGGAATTCCTGAAGGAACATCCGGAGGAATTCCTGATGGAACTTCCGGAGGAATTCCTTGAGAAACTTCCGGAGGAATTCTTGGAGGAACTTCCGGAGGAATTCCTGGAGGAACTTCCAGAGGAATTCCTTGAAGAACTTCCAGAGTAATTTTTTGAGGAACTTCCGGATGAATTCTTTGAGGAACTTCCGGAGCAATTCCTTGACGAACTTCCGGAGCAATTCCTGGAGGAACTCCCGGAGCAATTCCTTGAGGAACTTTCCGAAGAATTCCTTGAGGAACTTTCGGAAAAAATCATTGAGGAACTTCCTGAGGAATCCCTTGTGGAACTTCTGTAGAAATTTCAGTAGGAAACTCCGGAGAATTTCCTTGGAGGACCTTTTGGAGAAAATATTGGACGAACTTCCTAGGGAATCTTTGTAGGATCTTTGTAGGAAACTTGGAGGAACTTCCGGAGGAATTCCTGGACGAACTTCCGGAGGAACTTGTGATTGAATTTAGGAAAAATATTCGATTTTGTGGGTCACGAGCTTCCGGAGGGATTCCAGGAGGAACTTCCGAAATAATTCTAAAAGAAACTTCCGAAAGAACTCCAGAAGGAACTTCCAGAGGAGTGCAAGAGAAATATCCGGAAAATATTCAGAAATTAATTCCTATAGGAACTTTCTGAAGAACTCCAGAAAAAAAAACGAGAAACTCTGGAAGAAACTTCCTCAGGAATTCCAGGAGAAAGGTTAGGAGTAACTCCAGAACCAAATTTTGGCAAGAATTCCAGAACAAACTTCCGGAGGAATACATGGAAGAACTTCCGCAGGAATGCTTAGAGCAATATTCGGAGGAATTCATAGAGGAACTTCGGGAGGAATTTCTGGAGAAATTTCCAGAGGACTTCCTGGAAATCCTGGAGAAACTTCTGGAGGAATTCTTGAAGGAACTTTTCCGGAGGAATTTCTTTTTCCGGAGAAATATCTGAAGGAACTTCCGGAGGAATTCCTGGAGAAACTTCCGGAGGAATTCCTGGAGAAACTTCGAAGGAATTCCTGGAGGAACTTCCGAAGGAATTCCTGAAGGAACTTTCGGAGGAATTCCTGGAGGAGCTTCCGGAGGAATTCCTGGAGGAACTTCCGAAGGAACTTCCGTAGTAACTTCCGGAGGAACTCCTGGAGGAATTTCCGGAGGAACTCCTGGAGGAACTTCCGGAGAATTTCCTGGAGGAATTCCCGGAGGAACTTCTGGAGGAATTCCTGGTGAAACTTCTGTAGAAATTTCAATTGAACTTCTAGAGAAATTGCAGTAGGAAACTCCGGAGAATTCTTTGGAGGACCTTTCGGAAAAAGTCTATGAAGAACTTCCTAGGGAAATTTTGTAGGAGCTTTCGGAGGAATTTCTGGAGAAACTTCTGGAGGAATTCCTTAAAGAACTTTTGAAGGAGAATCCCTGTTACAGCTTCCAAATGAATTCCTGAAGAAAATTCCTGAGAAATTCCCGTGAGAACTACCATAGGAATTCCTGAAGGAACTTTCGGAGGAATTCCTGTAGGAACATTCGGAGGAATTCCTTGAGGTGCTTCTGGGGGAATTCCTGAAGGCCGACAGAGATGTCCTACACAGTTGGAAAAAACTGCTCTTTTATTTTTCACAATTTCAACAATCAAATAAAATACATTTTGTGAGTGCAACTAATAGATGGATATTTGAGCTTTCAAAACGTCATTTCAATTTGACAATAGCGTGCGCGACAAATATACGCGGGCGCGCGCACAGCAAATATACCGGCGTGTATTACACGACGGTGTATTTACTGTGCACGCGCCTGCGTTTCCGTCTTATGACAAGTGAAGACATTCCACTAAAAAGCTCAAAATGATGTTCTTAACACTAAAAATGATCTATTATGCCATCGCCGATATTTTTAATTATTGTAAATTCAATTTGCGGCTATAGCAAAGCTATAATTATATATTTGCTGGATCTTCAGAAAGTTTAAATAAAGTCCAATGAAAGTAATAAAATACATTTTTTTTATATTTGAAGCTTTTAGCTTGCATTTGTTAGTTGTTAAAAAAAAATCTGGAAATTCCATTGCCCGAAAGACTAATCCTCACTGGCTTGCAAAGAGGTTGAAAATGAACGGATGTTGAGTTTCTGCTACCGTGGCATTTGTTGGCTTTTCGAGTGTGTAGGCGTCAATACCAGATTAGTGAATTCTGACGGAACATTTACTTATAAAGTAAAGTGATGACCCGAGTGGTGACCCTAAGCCTTAGACATTGAATTGATCCAAACTACCAGCAGCCATCTGCAATAATGTTGTTGAATCCATCTAGAAATAAGGCAAGAACAGAATATAAAAAAGTTCTAGCTATTAGATCAATTGCTTACCTGATTGATGACATTTTGACAAATTGAGTGACGAATTAGCACAATACATATTTTTTCGCCTACTTTTACGATTGCATTGAATTGTCAAATTTACTTTGGTAATTAGATCAAATTTTCCTTGACCTTTTTCCTATAGAACTGCGTACTAGGCTTTAGAAAGGTGCATTATTGTATATACCGTGGGGCATCGAAATCCGTACACTTAAGCACCTTAGTATATGAAAAAGTCATTAGAAAATAGGAATCGAATGTAAATAAAACGTTTTTCATTGACACAGGCGCATGAAGGCTCCTATTTTTGAAGTGTTTCACATTTGCTCATTAAAAACTACGAAAAACATGATAAAATAATGAATTAAATCAACTACTCCTGACTCGAAATCCGTCCACCGTGGACGGATTTCGAATCAAAGGATCAAAATCCGTACAGGTATTTCTTAACTAAATATTTAAATTGAAACAGTCTGATTGACTAAACTACCACTGTAAATAGTTCGTTACGCACCTTGAGAAGCGATCCCTTCGATTTGTATTCCGCTTATCTTATGTGATTTGCAATTAGCAATAAAAACACAGCTACTTTTCGTGCAATTATGCTCTACCCGAAAACAAAATGGCGGCATAAACTCCGCGTTTGGTAGGTGGAGATTTGTTTTTGATTTTTGTTGTTTTAATTTCAAAGCCTTCTTTCCAATTCTATGCCTTCAAAGCTTACTGTCAAGTATCTGAACAGGATAAGATTAATTATTCATACATTAATTACCTTTAACCTCCTTTAATTTATTGATAGCTCATGAGGTGGACGGATTTCGGTGCTGTACGGATTTCGGTCCCGCACGGTAACGCAGTTTTTTTTTCAAGACCAACTTTCTATCTAAAAGAAAGCTGGGCCAAGAAGGTAATTCCTTCAATGTACAAAATACAACCCCTTAGTTACGGTAGAAAAATCCATCGCTATGATTTCCAACGTCTAACTTGCGGTCGTTTCTTGTACACAACCCTTCTGATTTTTCTGCCAGCTGTATTACGTTGCTATTATTGAAGTAATTAAAACCGCCAGGCATTTAGTTTGTATAATATAATATAGTTTTAAAAAAGACATTGTAAAACTTTTGTATAATTATTATTTTCATCCGACATGGTGGATATTTATTCTTATATTATTTTTAGTGCTGACCGAAATCCGAATGTATTGCAAGACGGAAACCATTGCAAGACTAAAACCAAACTTCTTACGAGTACAAACTATAACCAAATAATCAACACGAGCGTTTGACAGCTGTTCATTTATTGTCTATCCGGAATAAACTTAGAACACTTTTTATACCGAAGTTGAGTTTTTCTCCAGATATAGGCAAATAACCCAACTTCGGAAGTAGTGCGCTGGATTCGCCTAAAGATGCGCTAAACAACGAATCATTTAATTTGACAGATAAAACTTCGGAAGAAAGTTCGGTTCGGAAGTCCCGACTTCCGAATTCTAAGTTGGTGCTACGCTGACAATATTAGCTCCTAGGTTATATCAAAGTCCTAAAGTGGTCGTATTACGGTTATATCTTGGTACTCAAAACTACCAAGTCTGGAAGAGGTTTTATGTAGCATGTTTTATATGCGACTTGAGGTATATTTTAAGGCCCGTTGCTTCTAAACTGGAACGCATATCAGGTTTTGATGAAAGCAATAAAATTGGTCCAACTGACCGTGACATGGCTTTATAGCGATCTACAGGAGGTTGCGATGGGAGGTCCGCATGGGAGATTTCGGGAATAGGTTTCCTAGAACGCTATAAAACTCTAATACAACCTAAATTGTAAATTAGGCTGCTCTATTGTGAGATACAGTGAATGAACACGCAAAAAAAATGATTCCAACGAATTCAAATAAAATCTACCAAAAGTACAATGTACGATTTTTAAAAGATTGAGAAAAGATGTATTATTGACATCACACGAAAAATCAATTATCAAAAAAAAAATATGTCAATGCTGTGTCATCAACAAATTTGGAAAAGGGATGAATCATCTCGCACCTTCCTTCTTTAAAAGGTAACGTGAATGGCCGTAAACAAAATGAAAATGAAATGCAGGTTTAATTTTATAATTTTTATAAATGAATAATTTTATTTCACTGAATACAAAACCAATAATACGGTAAAGATGTTTCTGAAGGGATGTGTGCTATAGTGTAGAACAACCTGTAGTTGCAGTTGAATTGGCTTAGTTTTGCCGCACTAAATCGACTAATACGCTTTATTTACTGCTACAAAGTGTATTGAGTGATTGTTATTCCTGGAATTGTTGAAGGTTTCATCTTTGGATCGTTATCTACGCTTTTTTTAACCAAAATAAGTTGCACAATCCACGCCTCGTTCCCCTTCAGAAAATTTGATGAGATCAACACTGTCACGACGTGTTTCACTTACTTAAGTCAAGATGCCACTAGAAAACAACAAACCGCTGACTCGTTCCACAACTACATCGTCCGCCTCGTTTACTGCGGAGAGTGCTGCACATATACAAACCAAAAACGATGAGGTGGAATCATTAAGCGATCTCTGGAGTAAGATTCGTTTCATGTTCGCGGAATCTAAAGCTGACATCGAATCTAAAATTGATTCATGCAAAGTGGAATTGGAGCAGAAAATTGGATGCGTTGAACAGAAGCTCTCTAATATCAAGATGGGTTTCGAAACTGACATCAAGAAGGTTTCGGATGCTGTTGGTATTGTTCGATATGATTTGGAGTAGACTATCCGTAGTGTAAATCGTTCTACGACAACCCATGAATTGATAATTTCTGGGGTTCCGTACGTTACAGAAGAAAATCTCGAACAAGTATTTCATCATATTGCTGTTGCCTTAGGGTACACTCCAACCAATATACCAATCGTCTGTTTGAAACGACTCTCCAGAACACCGATCAACGTTGGATCCTATCCACTCATACTCTGCCAGTTCGCTTTGCGTGGAGTTCGAGATGAGTTCTACGGGAAATACCTTCGGCAGCGTTCGCTGAATTTACGGCATGTTGGTTTCAACAATGCAAATCGCAAAAAATTAACTCTGGATGATAGATCAATCCGAAAGGAAGCAATCAAGCTGAAGACCCAGGGCCGGATTGCCCAAGTATTTACACGAAGTGGTGCTGTTTTTGTTCGAGTTAAGCAAGGAGATGAAGCTGAACTTTGTTCATCGCTGGATCAACTCTTTGAAACCGTTAACTAAACATTTCAGAATAGTTTCTCTATTCCTTCCTATTTCCAGTTATCTTTTCCTATTGATCCTATGAATCCGCACCTCTCCTGAAAGTTTTTAAACTTGAATACCTTTCCTTGCTACAATCTTATGTCCTTCCAAGTTTATCCATGTATCCTATCATTAGCTATCCATGAGTCCTTCCGTCCTAAAAGCTACACCAATATCGCTGACGCTGACGTTGATTACGACTTCATGGACGACTACTGCTGGATTTCGTTGTTGCTGTTGCCATGAGGTTGTTGTTGCTGCTGCTATTGTTGCTGTTGCCATGATGTTGTTGTTGCTGCTGCTATTGACTTTGGACTGCGAAAATGGGGATCACTGGTCCTATGTTGTTGCTGATGCTACCGTGAACTAAAGACTACCTGTTATACTACTGCTGCAAACCCAATGCACTTTTTCTGTTGGTTTACAGTGCTTTTGGCTATTCTATGCTGTTTGTTGCTGTTGGAGATTTACTGTCGGGAGTATATAAGCAGTGTATTATGTTTTATAATGTTCAAAATTTGGTTGCCCTTCTGAATTAGATTTGGTTTTGAAAAATTCATTTGCTTGTCAATTTAATTGCAACTGTAAACAGTAGGATATCATGTACAGAAACTTTGTTTATATTAGTGGTAGGTTTAGTTTCTCCTTCATCGAAGCTGTGCTGCTTCTGTCAGGTCTGCAATATAGGTCTCTTTTAGGGTTTTCATTCTTTGTATTTGACTATGGTTGATATAGCTCATAGCAACGCCTCTGCGTCCATGTTGATTCCTAGAGCCGTATTTCACGCTGTTTTGAATGAGGACAATATAAACATTTGTCATATCAATGTACAAAGTCTGTGCGCGCGTAAATTTACAAAGTTCAATGAATTGAAAAATAACTTTTCCGACAGCAAAATAGATATCATATGCATGACTGAAACATGGCTCAGTGATGTTGTAACTGACCCGATGATAACCATGGAAGGTTTCAACTTGATTCGTAAAGATCGCAATAGGCATGGAGGAGGTATATGTATATATTTTAAACCAAATCTAACCTGCAAGATTGTGGAAAAATCTCTATCGCTTGACCGCGTGACCGCGACAGAGTATTTACTGGTTGAAGTTCGAGAAGATGATGAACCTTTCTTAATAGCCGTTTATTATAATCCACCTGATACTGATTGTTCGGAGATAATAGAAGAGCATATGCGGGAATTTACTATCAAGTACAATCACTCATTTTTTGTTGGTGATTTCAATACTGATCTTTTGAAAAGCACCCCAAAGTCAAGACGATTTAATCAAACTATATCTGGCTTGTCTTATGGCTGTGTTAATTATGAACCTACTTATTTTTTCGAGAGAGGATGTTCTTTCTTATCTTCTGATTACCGACTCTCCTGATATAGTAAGGAATTTCAACCAAGTATCTATGCCGTTCGTAAGCATGACTTGATATTTGCATCATTGAACATTATGAAATTAAAAACTGTACCCGCTTCTTACAGAGATTATAAAAATTTTGATTCTACCAGATTGAATGAGGGTTTTCATAGTATGAACTGGGATTCAATGTTAAGTATAACAGATGTTGATATATTCCTTGAAATACTTGTCAATCGTATACGTTTCTTACACGACGAATTCATACCTATTAGAACAAGTAAAAATAGGACTAATAACTGGTTTAATTCAGAGATTGAAAGTGCAATTGTGGACAGAAATATTGCATATTCTAATTGTAACGTAGTCGTAACGATGATGATGCAGCTCATTTCAAGCGTCTAAGAAATAGAGTTACCTTGCTAATAAGGAACTCTAAACGCCAACAGGATTGTGAAAGATTTAATGTTAATTTACCTAACAAACAGTTGTGGTCGAACATCAAGAAATTAGGAATTGCTAAGGCTCAATCGCAAAATTCTAGTTCGAACTTTAGTGTAGATGACATCAATACTTACTTTTCAAATAACTTTACCGTTGATGATTCTCCCTTCCCTACAGTTATTGGTAGATATAATGGTTTCCAGTTTAGATGTGTGGAGGATTTTGAAATAGTCAATGCTATACACGGTATCAAATCAAATGCCACTGGATTGGACAATATTCCGATTGTTTTTCTCAAAATCATATTGCATTTAATATTACCCTATGTGAAGCATTTGTTCAATATTATTTTTACTAATTCAATTTTTCCGAGTAAATGGAAAATTGTTAAAATAATACCTATTAAAAAAAAGCATAATTCAGATGAAATTAGTAATCTTCGCCCTATCAGTATACTGTGCGCACTTTCAAAAGCTTTAGAAAAGCTAATGAAAGCCCAAATTTCTGAATTTATTTCTGAGATGAATTTCTTGCACCCTCTCCAGTCTGGGTTCCGCCAACATCATGGGACGCATACCGCACTTATAAAGGTTCACGATGATATTGCTAGAGTTATTGATAAGAAAGGGGTTGCAATACTGTTATTGATTGATTTTGCTAAAGCATTCGATCGCGTATCGCATAGGAAACTTTTGATGAAATTAACTGACGTTTTCAATTCTCATCCAATGCCATCCGTTTGTTAAAGTCTTATTTAACTGGTCGAACTCAAGCGGTATGTTGTTACGGAAAGTTTTCTGGTTTTATAAATATTGAGTCCGGTGTTCCTCAAGGATCAGTGCTAGGTCCTTTATTATTTTCTATGTTTATAAATGATTTGTCTTCTTCGTTAAAGTATTGTTCTGTTCATCTTTTTGCAGATGATGTACAAGTTTATTTGTGTGAACAAAATTATAGTAATGTCAGAATTATGGGATTAAAGATAAACCATGATCTTCATAATATTCTAATTTGGTCACAGAGAAATCTTTTACCAATAAACTCAACTAAAACTAAAGCAATGTTTATTAACAAAAGTAGAGATCATGTTGTATATCCAGATATTTATCTTAATGGCGAAAAGTAGAATTTATTAATAAAGTAAATAACCTGGGAATAATTTTCACATCTAACTTAAGTTGGGACGAACATATCACCGCTCAATGTGGCAAGATTTATGGTTCACTTAAAAGGCTCAATCTGACAACTAGACATTTTAGTTCTTCAATGAAATTAAAGCTGTTCAAAACGTTAATTTTACCTCATTTCATTCATGGTGATTTCATTTATACTAATGCTTTGATTTCCTCAATTGATAAACTTAGGTGTGCTCTGAATGCTTGTATCAGATACGTTTTTAATTTATCCAGATACTCTAGAGTTTCTCATCTTCATAAGGTTCTCATCGGATGTAATTTTTCTAATTTTTACAAGTATAGATCATGCGTTACATTATTTAAAATTATGCTGTCTCAAAAGCCTAACTATTTATTCTCTAAGCTAAACCCCATGCGAAGTGATCGAAATAGAAATTACCTCATTCCACAGCATCGATCTACTTATTATAGTCAATCGCTGTTCGCTCGAGGCGTTGTATATTGGAATCAGTTGCCTCTAAACATAAAGTCTAACTTTAAAAGGGACCTTAAGCAGCATTTGGCAGTGTAAATCAGTGAGATGAGGGAAAAGACTAAAACACGAAGTCTAATTATCGTATATATGTATTACTTGTGGTAGCAATTGAAAAGGCTTGTAGCCTTATGTTACGAATTCCTGAAATAAATAAATAAATAAATAAATAAATAAATAAATAAATAAATAAAAGAAAATTACAGAACTTTTTTCCCTCATCAGACGGGGGAAATTTTTTCATGATTCGTTCGGGCGAGTAGCTTTCTCGTGTTTGTTATGGATCCTTCGGTGGAAGCCATGTACCATCGTCCGAGCTTGGACTCTGCATCATCGTCAATCCGCTGCCACTCTGTATCGCATTCACGGGCTACCGCAAAGATGGATATTGTGCAGCTGCTAGCGGACATTTCCGAATCATCATGTAAACCGTTCGTTTGCTGCAATACTGATACAAGTGGAGAAGCTTCACATTTTCTTGATTTTTACGGTGAAGTGTGACTTACAGTACCAGAGAGAATCAGTCAAACTTGTGTACATACCAAAAGTGGAAAAATTAGGGATAAATCTACTAATTTTTGAGAGTTTTATTTGTCAAAAAAAACTTACTTGAATTTGAGCTTGATTGAACACCCGTGGTAGCCGTAGCATAGCTGTAACTGTCAAGGAACCAACAGATTCATTCAGTTTGACTTTCGAAATCTGGAAATCATTCGTACAATAGGCAAAACGACGCCTAACACGCCAGATTTCCGATGCAATTGGTTATATTAGAAAGGAAAAGAAAACAGACTATGCAAAAGGTGGCTGAGTTCAAATCATGGTTCGATTTGTTAAAAATTGTAAAAAAAAATTAAAAAATGATGGTTTTTAGGAACATCCAAGTAGAAAGCTTTCAATTACCAAAACGTTTGATCACATCTTCGGAAATTTAAAAAATTGGAGTTGTTCCACTACTGCATTAAACCGATAGAATGTGATACAGATACAGCACTGTTTGCTCGACGAGTAACATAATGCTCCCAATACAGAATGTTTCGGCTAGGTACTGTATTATGGTGAGCGCATTCGATTTAGTGCTGCAAAACAGAGATACAACATCGCGCGGAAAGTGGTTAAGGGTATTGTAGTTTTCAAAATGTTCGCGATAGCATTGTTTGCGGTTGGTACAGCAAGGTGAGTGTTGATAAAAGAACGACGGCGACATGCAAGGCTTGACCACCACAAAAATTGTACACCAGAACCAAAACCAAATTTCCAATTCCAAATTTCAATTTGTAAATAAAACCAGAAAAATCACTAGTCGCCTCGTTTATTTTCTTAAGTGCAAAATCATTCTCGTTGAAAATGAACACATTAATGAAACACTTCCAAGAGATGAAAACCGCCGACGGGAAACAAAGCGAGTTCACGACATTATTTGAGGAGCACTTTATGGTAACAATGGCTCCCTCGCAATAAAAATTTCTTTCGGTATGCGCTCATCCTTCAAGCATCTGTTTACGCAGAGATTGAGATAGGCTCGAAATATTCATACTTGTATAGCTTCCAGCCATGAAACGACGACATGTCATATTTATCGAAAGCAGAGGCGTCATATTGAAGGGGGCGAGGAACACATCACCAGTGCCTCCCACAATATAATTTTGGAAATGTGTTTGGACTTACACCCCGCTCAAATGTATGACCTTGTCGCATTGGCTTTTCGCCAATAACCCGTGCACCTGAAAGGGCTCGCTGTAAAGAGTCGGCGCTTCTGAAGGGAAACCTTGTTCGTCCACAAAAGCTAACCTGAGATCCTTATTGAAGATTTTACATCCTTATTCGTGAAACGGATGCGTTGTGCTGGGAAACGAAATAATGAAACCATTGGGAGAAAAGAGTTTCGAGTGCGTTCAGAAATAATTCACCACATTGCTGTGGTGTAGCACATTTGAACTCGAATTAATGCGGGTAACGAGCCATTCGTCAGCTTTTTACAACGCTTCGTACTTGCCAGCTTCCCGCCAGCTTTCGCACAACCACTTTCGTAACCTGATCCTACCACGGTTACCATTCAATGTATAATTTAGCGCTTTTATGTGGCAGTCATCCGTGTTTGAGTTCTCCGGCATCGTTTGTCTTATTTTATTAGCTTCGAGTGCACGTTGATGCTGGAATTGAAGCTAAAAGGGGTGGAAGTAGTAACCAACTCGCATCTTACATCAATATTGAGTACGATGCTCATGAGTGTCATCAGTTGGTTTGGGATTTGGTTGAAATGCCAATGTGATGTATACCACTTTAATAATTGTAAGAAATTCGTTTGACTAAACTAGAATTTGCAGATATCTGTGTGCCATATGAGATTTTATAAGACAAAGTAGTTATTGTTAGGTGGATTGATCTTTGCCCTTCTCTTCTTACGCCTCATCGGAAATATGAAATAGATCTCCGAGACTGTTACCTCCAATAAAAACCAATGCAACGCAAAAGCTTCATTGTGTTGTTCTTCACATGGATTGAGAGTACGTAAGTGTAAACAGTTCCTAGCGAACGAAGGACGGTGTGTTGCGCTTCACATTGAAAGAAAAGTTTCATTCGAATTTTCCCCTTTTCTCATACCGAACAGTTTGTCCCCCGCTGTTGGATTCCAAAGATTCCAGGAGCAAGAAAAAACCCTACCGTCAGCAGGGTGGCGATATCAAACGTGTCAAAACCCCACACGGTGTTTATATCCCGACCGGATCCGTCCTAAGCTCCTTCATCTTATGATCTTCCCAATCCACTCAAGCTACGGACCCGCATCATAGTCTGACTCCCGATGGTGGAGCCACTATGGAGCTTATTGAAAATTATTTATAGCCTCGTTTGACATGTGTCATACAGAATTTATGAGATGTATAAAATTTCCTGGACGCGCCGTGTGTCGGGTGTGGGTACCCGTTTGGAATTGAACGGATACGGACACGGTGTCTCTATAAGGGAACATTATTTTACAAAAATCAGTATCTCTGGAACTCCCACCACGTGAAAGTAGATGCTCTCCTCTTTCATATAGTGGGTAAACTAAAATGTTCTATCGGGGGATCTAGAACAATTTTTATTTTGTTCACTATTTTTGGTGCAAACTCCATAGAAATCTCAAATGATAGCCGATTTAACGCCCCCAAAAATGTATGGAAAAATGACCCCCGATAGAACATTTTAAAAATGCACTTACGTGAAAGAGGAAAACCTATACTTTCGTGTAGTGAGTGTTTTAGAGATACTGATTTTTTGAAAATAAGCCTCTTCGGACAAACACACCGTGGGAAGTGTGAAAGATGGAAACGTCTCACCGCACTGCACGCAGACAGGAAGATTTTCCCAAAGCTTCCTAATGGCTAAATAAAGAGAAACTTATCCTTTTGCTCAGTTCCGCGTGCATCATAAAAACCTATTGCTGTCATATGTGGTAAACAACTTCCATTTACTGACATAGCATCCTACCACTGCGGCGCAGGTTAGAATTCCCTGAGCACTTTCACAATTATAAATTAAGTCATTTTAGGCTGGACGACAAAAAAAATAAACCAATCCAATCGCTAGGAATCGAGATATTGATCATCAAACATGAGGCTTCGGTGAGTGAGTTTTGAGCATGATTCTACCAACACTGCTCTTTTCTCACTTCTCAATTCTTACTTCTCACTTTTCTCATCTCATCTTTCACTTCTCACTTCTCGCTATTCTCTATTCACTCCTCACTTGTCATTTCTCACTGCTCACTTTTAACTGTTCACTTCTCACATTCACTTTTCAGTTCTCGTTTCCTATTTCTTACTTCCCGTATCTCGCTTCTCACTACTCGAATTTTACTTCTCACACTCTCGTTTTTCACTATTTTCACACTTCTCGCCTCTCACTTCTTACATGTCACTTCTTACACGTCACTTTTACTTGGCATTCGGCCCAATGACTATTGGGTCTTATGATCGTTCGGCCTAATGGCCTTCGGCCTTCAAGACGTTCCGGCGATCTTCTGGTCGGATTTGGTCTCATACCACCACACGAAAGACGTGCTAGAGTGGTATGAGGTTATCCTTGTGGGACTCGCATGGTCCTGGATCACTCATACAGTCCCGCCCCTCTTGGGAGTGAACGAGCTTTTTTCAAAGGTGTTGTACTTTTCAAAACGGTACGAATCTCGAAAAGTTAATGATATCGATTTTGTGCTGAAAAACTTGAATACTGCAAACACTCCGTATAGAGATCGAACCATAATGAAGAAGGACCTTCTGAAACGACAGAAATGAAGAAAACATGGATTGATATGCAAAAAAACTGTTGATTCTAAGGTCGTGCAGAAACTTATGGCTGGGGTTAAGGTCAAGGTTCACGCATTTTAGCAAGAAAAAAAGAATCTACCCAATCAATCGGAACTTTTCCAATGTCCTCATCATCAGTATACACCCAATCCTGTTCAGTGAGCATATCATAACCCAATTTCCTTTTGACGTAGGACTACGTTTGTCTTTCCTATATTGCGATACACTTTGCGATTGCGAAAATCAGAGACCGTCACGAACAAATATTTATGCCTCATGCGCTTGTGTTTCTGCTACCGAAGGGCAACTAACCGTCGTCGCCAAACGATTAAGTTTAGCATTTTGAAGAAAACTAATCTCGAATTAACCTTCTGTTGTATAAAATGGTGGACCGGGAAAATTAATTTCATTTCCAATGACTAATAGAAAAAAATCAAATACTAACAAAAACAGTCACTCATTTTTTGGGCACTTATCCTCAATCGATTTGCAAGTTGTATTCAAGCAAGTTGTATTCGACGCAGAATCCTGTCCTATTGTTTCCTATTTGAAATTGGCCAGATCGGACTATGGGATCGAAAGTTATGGCAAAAATACAAATTCGTACGAAAAATCGCGTAAAAAATGTCACTCATTTTTCGGGCACTTATCCTCAACCGATTTGCTCACAACAAGGTGCATTCGACGCAGAATCCTGTTTCATTATTTCTTATTTGAAATTGGTCAGATCGAACTATGGGATCGAGAGTTATGGCCAAAATAGAAATCCATACAAAAAAATCGCGTAAAAAATGTCATTCATTTTTCGGGCACTTATCCTCAACCGATTTGCTCGCAACAAATTGCATTCGACGCAGAATCCTGTCCCATTGTTTTCTATTTGAAATTGGCCAGATCGAACTATGGGATCGAGAGTTATGGCCAAAATACAAATTCGTACGAAAAAATCGCGTAAAAAATGTTACTCATTTTTCGGGCACTTTTCCTCAACCGATTTGCTCGCATTAAATTGCATTCGACGCAGAATGTCTCATATTTTCTTATTATAAATTGGCCAGATTGGACTATGGGCTCAGATGTTATGGTCAAATTACTATTTATTGTGAAAAAGAGTTCAAAAAAGTCTAGCTCACTTTTTTAGCACTTAGACTTCATCTATTCCTCAAGCAACACAAGTTCAACAAATCTGGTTGCAGTAACCATATTGTGACTGATTCCGGTCATATATAAGTTACTGTGATTGATGTGCAATATGTGTGCTTCTCAGGTCGCTTGCAACAGATTGCATTCGACGCAGAATCTTGTTTCATTGTTTCCTATAGAAACTTGGCCGGATCGTACAATTGGATCAAAAGTTATCAGTTCAATCAAAGGTAATTGCCTATTTCCGGGGATTAAACCACCCGACTTGGACGTTAATTTACAATGTTATGAAAACTCATATGTGAATATGTACGTTATGTGGAAGATATTGATTTGAAAAATGTATTGGAGGTAACCACTTTCCCTTCGATGGGACTCGAACCCATGACCCTACAGTACGCTAGACTGGTGCTTTAACCAACTAAGCTACGAAGGACCTCCGTCGGCCTTCGCAACCTAGCGGCTACTGAACGAGCTCGAGATTCCCAAATTGGACGCATAGTCAAATCACTCGCAATCCATTTATCAAGCCAATACTTCCACATGTGTATTGTACACGTCCACATTAGAGGAGCGTGAGTATTTAGAATGTCTGGCGGCTATACACATTCTTCATCAGCAACGGTACTGATCAAGTGAGGTTGTGTAAGCTATTTGCCAGTCGGTCGTCAAGCTCAGACCCGACCGCATTGCCCGCAACCCGACCGCATCAAAAGTTATGGCGAAAATACTAATTTTAAAACAACAAAATAAAATGCCATTTTTTGCTCTTATGCTCATCCGATTTGTTTGCAACAAATTGCGTTTGGCGAGAATTTTTTTATGCATATAAACAAATATGAAAAATAAGACCAATCCACATATTGGTGTTATTTGAGATTTTTCCGAAACCTTTTGAACGAACGAGAAAGGCACCATCACCGCTAGGTGGATTAATCTGGGTTTTTACAAGAGATAACAGCTCTTTCGCTACGCTTGTAGGCCTTAGGTCCTTGGTTACGCGTGTAGACTCCAGGAAATTCTTGGATGACCTGTAACGGAACAATTGTTGAAGGCAAATGATGAATATACAAAGCATCTACTTTGTTCTTTGGGTTTCTAAGAGTGCCTTCTTATAGGCTTACTTTTGGATGTCAATAATGTTTCGAATTCTTTTTACGTCACGTGCCGTAAAACGAAGTGACGTATAAAAAACTGCCGTAAAAAGAGGGTTGAGTGTAGCTCTATTTGAGACATTTTAATCAACTGACCACTTGCTACAAGATAAGTCTCTTGTATTGCATAAAAGTTGTACATTTTTTAGTGATATAAAATATATAATTATTGCTTTTTCAGAAGCTTACCACATACTTTCACAGATAGAGCTCGCTGTGCCCATTGTCACCCACGCTACCCAACCTTTAGCTCATTCTACAATTACGCGAAAGATAAACAAATTCAACAACACAAGAAATTTAGTAAAAACGATCCACTTTTCAGGCCATGGATCGACTTTTCTGCTTCCCATTCCAAAAGTACAGAAAAACAGGCGCACTTCTCGTACAGAGCTGAAATAAACAGGCACGTAAATAAAGTTCCGTTTTTATCACTTTACTTTGCTAATGAAATAAATTTTCCATGTTTAACATTCATCTCGTTGTGCCAGCCACAGACAGCATCGACCGCGCACCGAACGAAGCGAGAACTCCTGATGGTATCATTTCACTTCACTGAGCACCACACAACCTGCTGGCTGCAAAAACCCGGCTTTAGAATTGGGGCGTACTCGTCGATTACGTTGATCGTAAATTTCATAAATTTCGCAAAATGACCAAGTGGCATTATTGGAAATGAGTCTTGTATTCAAACAGAAAGGCTCCCCCAATTTACTTGGCACATTGATTTACATTGCATGATCGTTTATCGTTGAGATTCCGATCGTCAAAAGGATTGTGTACAAGAAACGACCGAAAGTTAGACGTTGTACCATCGTTGCGATGGATTTTTCTACCGTAACTAAGGGACTGTATTTTGTACAATGAAGGAACTATCTTCTTGGATCAGCTTTCTTTTGTATGGAAAGTTGGTCTTAAAAAAACTGGTTAATTTTCAATAATGCGCCTTTCTAATCACGAACAGCAGCTGACTATTGATGCTGATACTGACTTTGGCGATTACTTCCTTCTTTTCCGATTCTGGGACCGCTCTTCACAATTCGCAATATTTTGAACGAAATGAATCGCGACGTTTTTTTTTAACGTTACATTTATTTCTGTTTTTATATTTGTTTTACATTTTTGGTATGGTATAACATTTAAGTTATTTAGCTTTCGAAGAAGCTATTTCATCTTTGTTTCGTTTGCTTTTACTAATATTTATGTTTACATATGTTTGCTCTAGGGCTTATTTGAAATTTCTTTAATTTGAATTCTAGTTTTTTGTTGCTATTTTTCTTAAAACTACCCCAAACTCTAAACTTGAGTCCTTATGGGACTAGAGCACTTAGAAGCGCATGTTCCGAATTGGCACATTTGGGGCGAAAGTCTGCAAGTATTTTATTCAGTATTATATCTAGTGGGTCAAATTCGGCCAACCTATGCACTTCGGTCGTTCGCGTATGCCACGGAAGATTCAGAATCATTTTCAGTGTCTTATTTTGGATAGTTTGCAATTTCTTTTTATGCGTTTTGGCGCAGTTTTGCCAGACAGGAGCCGCATAACTCAAAACAGGATAGATGATACATTTGTGGCTAGCCAATTTGTTCTTCCGGCATAATTTTGATTTGCGGAGTATCAATGGGTACAATTTTTGATTAACAAAGAGCATTTTGTTTTTGTTTTCTCAACGTGTGATCTAAATAACATTTTTTTGTCAAGTGCCAAGCTTAAAGCAGTCTGGAGGAGGGTCTAAGCGCGGAGAATGTTTGTATGGAAAAATGATTACCGTCAACTGGGGGGAAGATGATCATTGAGGTGAAGATGATCATTTGATGTGTCAGTCAAAAGCGCCCAAATTTTTATGAAACGGTAATCAACAATATTCTCCGTTCAAGTAATATTACCGCTAGGTAGAAATCCGAGTTTTTCGATTATAATCATGAAAATGTATTTTGTGGAAGAAAGAGAGAGATAGTCATAAATGACGCTTTTTTCGTTTCAAATATTGACTTCGTAGACTTCTTTACGTAGAAAATTCAACATTCATACAAATAACCTAGTGTATTTTGACTACTAGGTCATAATGATTTTAGTAGAGCTGTCTTGATCAACTTCACCCCAAACCGGATTACTCAAAAAATGTGTGATAATTTAATTTATTTTAATAAATGCGAATGCATTTCAGAAAACTAAAGTTGTTGATTATTGCAACGTATAGCAGTACGTGTTATGAAAATATTTGTTTCGATTTAAAATGTAAACACACATTGTTATTGCATGTTTTGACTTAAAAATGATCATCTTCCCCCCAGTTGACGGTACTTGAGTTTTCGTGCTGTTGACTTTTATTTTCCATTTTTCAAGCCAACTGGTGACGATAGTCAGATAAGACTGCGGTTTACGAGTAGTATGCCTTGTGTTCCTACCTTTCACCAGTATTGCTGAGTCATCGGCATATAATTCTAGGCAGGCAGCCTCTGGGAGCTCCGGAATATCTGAGATGTTATATAGGTCCGGGCCCAACAGGCTACCCTGCGGGACTCCAGTTTACCAAATAGATTGGAAAGTTGTAGCGGTAGAGTTTATAGATAAGTCCGGCATGCCAAACGTTATCGAACGCTTTTTCGATGTCGAGAAGCGCCATGACTGTGGATTTGGCTACCCGTTTGTTGTCTTTGATTACCTTCACCACACGGAACAGTTGTTGAGTAGTCGAATGCCCTTTGCGAAACCCAAACTGCTCGGGAGGGATAATTTGATTTCTTTCTACGTGTTCCCAGATTCAATATAAGTTTTTCGAACAATTCACTGACAGAGGAAAGCAAGCTAATAGGTCGGTAACTACTTGGACTAGTGAGGTCCTTTCCTTTCCACTTCGTCAGGGGTGATCTTCTTATCAATTGGAACATAGCAATTTGTTATTCTAAGGGTGTCTAAAGTTCTTTGGACTTCATCTTCTAACGGACTAATCATTGTTCTACCTATCTGATGGGATGACGCAAAGTGTGTTGCAATTGCATTGGCTTTTTCTGAAGAGGTGATGAGATACGAATCATTTACCTTCAAAGGGGGAATTGGTTTTTTTGTTTTCAAAATTTTGTTAATTTTCCAAAAAGGTTAAGATAGGTGCTCTAATCTTCCTATGTCCATGGCTAAAGTTTTCGTTTTTCTGTTTTTGTATTCGTTTGGATACGATTTTCTTCAATTAGTTCACTAGGTATTTCTTCTAGAGATCTCGAGATCTTTGAAATTGCAATTGAAACCTTCCTGATGCACGCTTTCTCTGCCGACTCGATGGCCCTCGGGAAATCCAGCAGTGCGTGGTCGATGTATTGGGTGGTGAAAAGTTTGGTGTTGATGTTTAGGTTGTAATCTATGTACGATGCGTTGAAATGCGACCCAATTGACATGATGGTAATGCTTTCTCATTTTCCGATGATTGTTCGCCATGCAGTGTTTCCTGCAGTGACTACAGCCCTGCCGTCCTGTTTAGTAACGCTTAGTCGACAACTAAGAAGCTTTCCCCTAAAGCAAAAATTTGTTTTGGTCTATTTTAGCTCATTAAAACTCAGATTCGCCTATATGGGTCTCAGTATGATAGTTACTATCAACTGTGTGTACAAAAAATAGTAAACCAATCGGTTTTAAATGTCCCACCCCCTTCCCCCTTCCCCCTCCCATGGCTGCCTCTTGGATTCGAACCAAGAGCATCAACAAAACCGCCAGAATGATGCGTGTACGCTATCCACTCTTTTACGGTTACTGTGTAAATTATTGCTGTTATTAAATGATGCCTCTCTTGTCTGAAAAGTCAAGAAGTCGGTGAGCACTACTTCTGCGCTCTCCACCCTCATTCGTGCTATTTGTTTCGGGAAGTGAGCTACAATGGTTTAAAGAGAGCGAGTTCGCGCAAAACGATGTTGCAGTTTACAGCTCGTCACTCACGCGATGCAAAGTTTAAATATTAAGAGCTTGTATGTACAAGCTCTGTTCTAAAAATATAAAAATGAGTTTGCTTTCCTTTGAGGCAATATAACTCCCGAACGGATGGTCTTCTCACGTATCGGTTCGGATTGGCGATTTGGCATTGCAAGAAAAAAAAGAAGCAGAATTCGGAAAATAAGCACGGGAAATGGAAAAAAAATAAAAGACTCCTCCACATTTCTAGAGGTAGGTAAGACGGTATAATGCGCCCCACCTGGCCAAAACGCCCCACTTTGAATTCTAGAAAACTATAACTAATTAAGGATCAAAATCAGTTGGTACCCATAAGTATTTGTAAACCCATCATACTATGTGAATGTGGAAGTATTTTTGTATTACACAATGAAAATAATAGCAAAATACAAAAAGTTATAGTTTTGATGTAACTTTTAAAGTTTGTTTGCTCAACATTCTGGAGCGACTCTGGCATACTGTCCGCAAAACTTGCACTTGCACACTCAGTTGGGCAACAAAATAACTTTTGTCAGTGGTTAATATGATATAAAATTGCTTCCATCTTCAAAAATGTAAAATGTCGAAAACATGTTTCACTGGCCAAAACGCCCCAGTGTAGGCAGGACGATATGCCCTTACCAACTGAACACAAGCGCAGCGAGCCTGCAGCAGTTGCTTCCAAATTGTATGGAGAATATTGAAATGTAATTCACACCTGCTTAAATGGACCTACGTTGGTTTTTTAATGTCAAGCGCATAAGGATTTGTAGCCTTTTTGTTATGGGATTGATAAAATACTAATAAAGGGCTTTGAAACGTCTTTGGTTAAGGTGGGGCGTATTGCCCAGGCACTTTTTGAAATTCATTTTTTCACGACTTTTAAAAAAAGCTTTATTACGTGTTATCTGTAATATTTTTATATGACTACTCACGGGCAATGCATTTGCGACTTCCTGGGCTGCCAAATAACACAAAGTTTGCATAAATTGCGTTGAAAAGTAAAAAGTTATCGAGGAGTTGCCTTAGGGGGGGCATATTATACCGTCTTACCCTAATTTATTTAAAAACGGTTGTCAGTACGAGGTTGGAAATATTTAATACTGTGAATAAAACGAAAAATCAAAACCAAAATTTTGAAATCTAAATTATTCGTCTATTACGCAGTGCAAGAGAATTCCAAGAACGCGCTGATAACCATTTTTAATTAAATTACATACTTCTAGAATTTTTGAGAAGGGTTTGAAAATTTTCCTCCTATCTTTTCCCGTGCTAATTTTTTGAATGCGCTAAAAATTAAAAGAAAATTAATTAATTTCTCGGTTAAGAACTTAATGAACTCCAATCGCGTAAAAAAACTGGGTGTACAACGTTTTCATGTGTTCTGGAAGAAGCCATCAAGCCTGAATTAAAATCCATCTAGAATGCGGCGCTGCAATCAACTTGCAGTTAGAAAGTTAAATCTTAGTTCTCAAATAATACATTTAATAATGTGTTCGCACCAGTGGCGTAGCCAGAAAATTGGTCTGGGGGGAGGGGTGGGGTTGGCGTTCCGAGCAATAACACTCCTCCGTTTTCTACAGTTCAACAATTAGATAACGTTTTTCTTATCTTCTACATATTTTTAGCTGCTAACTTCATTATAATTCATATTATTCTTCACAAATAGATGTTCTAATAGTAATTTGTGCGACAAGTTGCAAAAAATCGAGTTTTGCAATAAGTTACACACTCTATTTTTTGCAATGACGAAAATAGTAGTTTGTGCAACAAGTTGCACAAAGATGATTTTACAGCACGAGTCGTTTATCTAACGAGGCTTGCCGAGTTGGATAAATACTACGAGTGCTGAAAAATCGAGTTTTGCAACGAGCTGCACACGCTTTTTTCAATGACGAAAATGGACTTTAATATGAAAATCTGTACCAAAATTATACTTCTCGCGCTTAGTTTCATAGGGCGTAACTGTATTGATCGATTTCTATTAATCGATTATATATTTGGTTAATAACTCAATTGTTTCAAAAGCTACAACCGTGATTATTGATTCTGGTGCAAGATATAATCATCCTTTATCACACCAAATCATTAAATTATCGGAAAACTAGCGCATTTCGGTACAATAATAAAAAGAAAACATCGATGAAGAAACCTATGAAACTAAGCGCGAGACTTGTACTTGTTTAATTCCTTCCAGAATTTACTACACATGAACATTCTTACCAATAAATTATGTTGCTGCAGAGATTCTATGTTGCCGTGCCACATTGCAAAATTCGATAAACCGTGAAGTGATAGATGTACTTGCTTTTGGAAATTTTTGATGTCATGTCCATCAAACTATTTCATTTATTACGCGACGCTGAGAATACACTATTTGAACACTTACCTAAGCTCATTCAGCAAAATGTAGTCATGTAACTACTGTTCTGATGTTCGCTTTTCATTATAGCATCCAAATGAGTGTTATAATGAATATTATGCAACCCATTTGAGTTGCATAATGTTCATTAAAGCACCCATTTCGTAAGTATGGAAAAGTAGGCCGTTCTATCACTCAAAGACGAACTGTAAATCAAATATTATGATGAGGAATTGCAAAATAGTAGTTTGTGCAACTAGTTGCAAAAAGATGATTTTTTCAGCACGAGTTGTACGTTTATCCAATATTCTTGCCGAGTTGGATAAATACTACGAGTGCTGAAAAAATCGAGTTTTGCAACGAGTTGCACACGCTATTTTTTGCAATGACGAAAAATGGGCTTTAATATGATAAATCTATACCAAAATTGTACAATCGAATTTACTCCACATGATCATTCATGCCAATAAATTATGTTGCGGCAGAGAACAATAAGATTCCATCTTATCGTGCCAAATTCCATAGCTTGAAAAGCTATGAACGATGGATGCAATTGTCTTTGGAAAATTGTGATGTTATGTCCAACAAACCATTTCATTTATTACGAGACGCTTAGAGTACACTATTTAAACACTCACCCAAACTAATTCAGCTAAATGTAGTCATGTAACTACTGTCCCAATGTAGGTTTTCCATTATAGCACCCAAATGAGTGCTATAATGAATATTATGCAACCCATTTGAGTTGCATAATGGTCATTAAAGCATCCATTCTATTGGTATGGAAAAGTAGGCCGTTTTATCACTCAAATGACAACTGTAAACCAGGTATTATGATCAGGAATTGCAAAAAACACTTTCCGACGTTACTGATCAATTGATCATATTATCGGGCCAAACCAGACGCGCAATTGAGCACTCGCGATGCGACGCGAGTCGCGACAATTAGAATAGTCAATAGTAGTGCACGCATCGGATGCACTATCATGTGTACTAATTTTAATGAGTTGCGACGTCTCATAACTGCAGACATATTTTACAAAACAAATTCCCCATTTTTTCCATACACAGAATATATCACTTCCACTCTGCGAAATCCATATATTCGCATTCATTTACTCCGCAGCAAAACGAAGTGCACTTATAAACTCTTATAAACTAAAGCCCCAATTCACTAAAAAAAAGCCCACCACACGACCGAAACGACCGTCACTTGCGTATTAAATTACATCAAAACAGTCAATATTCTGCTGATGAAACTGTTGTGTTTTGCTTTTTCTTCAAAACTATCACGAAATACAACAACGCGAACCGCACGGTACAAATAGATTCCGATAACTGACTGGGTAAACAAAAAGCCCCAGCGACGAATAACTTGAACTGTTTTTCATTCGATTTACCGGCTGCCGAGAGTAACGGTCACACGAACCGCACGAAAATTTCGGTCAGTACTTGAGTTTGCACGCTTAAGATCATTTTGAAATCTTTAAAATTATTATCACTATTGCTACTATTATGCGTAAACGATTTTTTTTTTCTAATAAACCATTTGGTTAGTTACAATCATCAGTGATTACCTGACGTGCTTATAATTTCCCCAAACACAACGCACTGTCACTATCGCTGGACGACTGCGGCGACTATTTGTCGCGATGGTACCGAAGCGTTATTTTAACCTATAGAATGCAACGATCCAGTGATAGAATCAATGCGATAGCCGCGTAGCGTGTGTTCGGGGGAGCATTTAACCGAAATAAAGAAACATATTTTTAAATCAATAGGGTCGATGTACAGGTAATAGCTGTATTAGTAACAGGTTCAAGTTAAGCTATACCAAAAATCTATCTTCTTCTATATCTGTATGAAGTGTTTCTAAAATTGATTTTGCTTCACCATGCTCAATCAATTCTGTCTCATATTTTCCGTGCCCTCTGAAAATTTTAGCTTATTTGGATAAAAACTGATGATTTTTTCATTACATTTTACGATGCACGACTGTGACTGAAGTCACACAATCAAAAATACGAGCGAAAAAAAAATCGTGCAAAAACAGAATCCTGTGTATTCATTTCATTTGAAAGTTTTTGAAACCTTATCAATGCAGTGGGCAGCAAAAATATTGAAAGCTTATTTTCAAATTCTTCTTCATGCTGAGGGTGGCTGGGTTCGTATTGCCGGTCCGGTCTAGGAAATTTTCGGGTTGGAAATTGTCTCGACTTCCCTGGGAATAAAATTATCATCGTGTATCATCAAAAATGGTGCAAAAATGGTAGCTTGGCTTTCGCAGTTAATAACTATTAAAGTGCTTAATAAACACCAAGCTGCAAGGCAGCAATGTCCCGTGTAATGCCAATGAAGAAGAAGATGAACTCATCTTATCTTCTTCTATATACATAAAAATGAATTTCTGTCTGTCTGACCCTTATAGACTCGGAAACTACTGAACCGATCGGCGTGAATTTGTATGCAGAGGTTTTTGGGACCGGGGAAGGTTCTTAAGGTGGTTCGAAACCCCTCCCTCTTCTGGAAAGGGGGGCTCCCATACAAATGAAACAGAAATTTCGATAAGAAAATTATTTTGAGCTTTTTAGTGGAATGTTTTCACCTGTCATAAGACGAGTTTATACAATCCCATTGAATTCCACCACTTAATTGTATCTTGACAGATACGTATTTCGACCTCAAAAGTAAGGCCGTCTTCAGTATCTGTCGTATCTGTCGTATACGTATCTGTCAAGATACAATTAAGTGGTGGAATTCAATGGGATTGTATAAACTCGTCTTATGACAAGACAATAGTTTGTTGAAAGTGATTCCAGAATTTTCAATTGAACCGTAATTACTAGTTCTCACTGCACTTACAGCACTTCTACCACACCTAAATAGAGGTTGTGGTGCCTTTTTCATGTATTATAAAATGTAACAAGAAAAGCAAATAAGAGAGGTCAAAATTGAACATTAGGGAGATAGATTCAGTTATTTCCACCAATTCACATTTATTTGCGTTCATTTGAATGCATTACAGCAGTTTTTGAAAACAAAAAATCGATTTTGAATTTTTTTCAACGACCTTTGGAAAAATGGGGAAAAACGATGTTTTCAATAACTCGGGAGCGCGATGGCTAAGGCTAAGAAGGGGCCCTTGTGAAACGTATTAGTATTAAAATCTAGATAATTTTCTAAAATTCGCCAAAAATTGCACAAAGAATTTTGTTAGTCGAATTCTTCGAAATTTTTCCAATATGCGTTCATGGGCAGGAATGGTGGGTTGCAAAATGAATACTGTATGTGTAAAAGGAAAAAGAACCACAGATTACATCAGTTGTTGGGAGAACCATTCAATGTTCACACTGCACAAATCGGACGATGGTGGTAAGCCGGGCACGTAAGCCCGATCGACTTGGCAGAAGGCAATGAGGTACGCTTCATACCTCGTTTCCAGTAGGGTAAATGATCCAATAGTGGAGGAACTAAGCACGTTCCAACACTATTCATTTTCCCAGAATTATTCCAATACTTATTTCGCTTACCTTGGATATATATTCGATAGATTTTCCCATCTATTTTAATGGAAAACCGCTTCCGTCGCAAGCATTCCAAGAATTCCGTCCTAAAATGACAACTCCAATTATTGGTACATTGTGCCAATAGTTGTGGTATTTTTTAATTCGTGTTCCTATAGTTGCGAATCCCATTGTTTTCTTACGGGACTCGCAACTATAGGAACACTACCACAACTATTGGAGCAAAGGCGAACATTTAGAAAGGTATTTTGAAGATATTTACCAGTTTATCAAGATAATCAATACTGTTTCCACTTGGTTTGTATTTTGACATATCAATTTATTATTGGACGTAGTGGGTTGCTGCGTTTGATTCTTAGATTTTTCGCATACTGTACTACCGCAACTATAGGAACACCCACGACTATCGGATCATTTGCCCTATATCAATATCTAAAATTTTGGTTTTGCGGAGAGGTTCGGTAAGAAACATAGGTATAAGTCTTAAAATTCACAATAGTTAGCTTCATCCTCGGTTGCTTTGTTTTGAACGTTTTTAAAAGGTTTGCCCATCTAGCTCGCTGCACTTTCCGCCTGTCGTATTGAAGGTCTTCGCCATCTTTCCAGGGTTGCTGTCCGGCATTCTTGCAACAACCCTTGCCCATCGTATTCTTTCGGCTTTTGCTATCTTATGGATACTGGGTGCGCCGTTAAGTTAGGCGAGCTCGTGGTTCATTTTTCGCCTCTACACACCGTTCTTTTGCACACCGCCACTCTTGCCCCTAAGCACGCGTGTTCAATGCGCAGTGTTATTTTAAAATAACAAACCGAAAATACGTTTAATGTTAGTGATTTAAATGGTTATAACCATTAACAATATTTTCGAAGAGCCGGTTTGATAACTTCTTACGAACTCATTCACTATTGGGTGTCAGATGCCGAAAGATGATTTGGGATATCACTTCATAGGCAGCATTTAAGATCATGATTGCTTGATTGTTCTAACCCCTTCCTTCTACTCCTAGGGAAACTGTTCTTAATTCTAGATTCAGACTATCAGTCTCTGCAAATAAGTGGACATCTTTCATCTCGATGAGTTTAGTTCCGATATTATCCTTACTAGCTGCTGTATTGTGCTTTAGATGTGGCGTAGATAGCGTTCCACGTTCTTCCGGGATTCTTGCTACAGCGCGACCGCCTGCGATGCGCCCTTCTTCTCCCGAATCACTCTTCGTCGAGCCATCTCTAGTAGATGGTATGATTATAGAGGACTAAACTTTCACACCATTGATTCCTCCCAACACATCCGCGAGCATCCGTGTGCTACCGATGAAGTTGAGAGATTTGTAGTTCCACGAATCGAACTTTCAATCCCCAATCCCACGGACATCCGTAGTTTTCGAATATGCGCCCTATTAACCACCTCATTGTATCAGCGCCCCCTTAAAAATAGGCGACTAAGTAGCTCATATTTTACGACGACAGGGCTGAGTGACTACCACCGGATAGTGGTCGGATCGCAGGTCGTTGATGGTGAGTGGTTGGGAAATGTTGTCTCCAAGATTTGATAAGAAGATGTCCAAGGTGGATGGGTTTCCCACTGCTGATAGGAATGTGGGGTCGTCCGGTGCAAATATAGAATAGTATCCTGCCTGAGTATCATCCGCGAGAAGACGTCCGTTCGTATTGCGTCTGCAGTTGTTCCAATCTTCATGCCTTGCGTTCAGGTCCTTAGCAAGTATGAACTTTCCTCTCCATCTGGTCAACTTTCTGAGGTCTTGCTTGAACTTGTCACTGTACTCCTTGGTACATTGTATTACACAGTATACAGCTAAATTCATTTTCACCGGTGCTAGATCCGATGCTACTTCAATGCCGATTGCTTCTTCTACCGATGTATTGAAGCTGGGAAGAGTGGTGAACGTGATGCCTCTGCGGATGGCGATGGCGACACCACCACCTTTGCGGTTTGAATGACGATCCAGACGGATGACAATGTGATCAGGAAGACTAAAGTTTAGATCCGGCTTGAGATGGGCTTCCGTTAGCGCTGCCATGTCGACATCGTTGGTATGGAGAAACTCGATGAGTTCTTCACGTTTGCCTGCCAGCGAGCAGGCGTTCCACAGTAGAGTTTTGATGAGTTAAGCAGCCATATCTGATGATGAATCGACGCAGTGTAAGGAGTGTCTGTTTTGACATTTCTGTAGTGCGGTGACCGTCTCGTCGAAGGTCTCCATTACCTTCTCCACACTGTATTTGTCTGGCAGCAGCTCTTCGATGTTGCCTGTCCGCATCATCGTCGAAATCACCGAGATCGCTATCATTGACGGCTGTGCCGCCGGTGCTGTACCGATTGCTCGCTATGATGTTTTCAAGGACGGATTGTTCATCCTCCTCACGACGGTGTTTCGTTTGCGACAGCTTCGGGGTGCTGCCCGATGTTGACATCCTTGGATTGTCACCTTTCATCTTCTTCATTGTTCTTGCCAGATCTGGAGTACTGGCCGTTGTATTGGCTGACTGGTTTCCCGACGCAGTCTGCTTACGCCAACGCGGCATTTACTAGCCAACCGACCGACACTCTATTAAAAGTTTTACGCGTTTTTAGCCGACTGTCCGAGTTATCTCCGCTACCCGTAACGCTGGGTAGATACCTCTTCGTGGTGTGTTACGGGGTAAGTTCTACCATGGTCACATTGCCAGCTACAGGCACATCCTGATCCAACGAATACCTTCCCAATATCCAACTCCATGGTACTTATTCCTGCTCTCCCTAGTAACGGTATAGTTAAGCGTGGCCAGGAATAGTAGAAAACTTTTGCTGCAGTAAAATTTCTCGAACTTTTTATCATTTGGAAGAATGAAAAAAAAAGGAATCCATGTATGGTTCGTAGTACCGAAATGAAACAACTTGGGAAATTGCCAGTACCATCCGAAGGGAGACCAGCGACTTAAGGATCAGCTCTCGCAAGAACCATCACAAGTACTGCGATGGTGATACTTCAAAGAGCCTCTGCTTCGTCTTCGGCAAGACGCGTCAAGGAATCATCCCAGCATCAACGACAACAGCAGATCTTGACGGACCAATCCAGCTTGCGGAACATCTTACCAATATACCGAAAATTTCACCAAACTACCTAGCACGCTGATTCGAAAACTTCCACCAGATGATTGAATCGTCTACATCAGTGTATTCATTCGTCTCGGACGAGGTTTCCAACTTTGAGGACTGCTCATGTAAGTAGAAAATTCACGACGGAAATGAGCGCAACTACCAAAGAAGCTTTAGTTAGTAGATAATTTGAGCTTATTCTACACAGAACTGGTGGATTTTTAGTCTTTAGTAAGTAAGGGACGATGGTTTGATTGATTGGTAAGTGGTTATATACCAAATACTTTTCTGATAAAATGCATCCAATTATTTTGTATTCCTCCATATGTATACCGAGTTGTGTCCCGCGATTTCAAATGCCATTTATACACGAGATTCGAGTGTCATGTCTGAAATGCTCCATTGGCCAAAAAAGTTTTGAAAATGATATTTTATACAGGACTACTTTAATCATTATCATATCAGGGGGGAAGGGGAATTTAATTTCTTTTTGTTCTTTTTTCGTTTCAGAGAGCGAGCAAAGGCGCTTAAACCTAGGCTATTAGCCAGGGCAAGGCTAATACCTTCGCCCCATCCGAGGAAAATCATCGGCAAGGATAATGGAGTGACATAAATTTCTTAGCAAAGTCACTCCCAACGTATTTCCACAAATTTTCTATCATTTGCTTATAATGATACTCCTAAACCACATACCCTACCCACCATCCAATTCCTTGACATCTATGAGGGCGTCGGTGAGTCGCTCTCGTTAAGTAGATGTCATATCATCATTTCCTTCCCTTTCCTAGTAACGGAGAAGATGGGCGTGGCCGGCAATGATAGCTTTCATGTTTTATCATTTTGGACCCCCAATTGGATTTCCATTGAATCCCAAATGGAAATCCATAAGCAATTGGGGTAAGAAAGGTAAAGAATATACATGACAACTATCAGTATGCAATCTACAAAATACTCCGTTACAACGCAACGCAAGTTAAGCGTGGCCAGGAATAGTAATTCTAATGCTTTTGTCATTTTTGTCATAGATTGAAATAAAGTACTACACCCACCTTGATTTCTGATAGCAATCTGGACAGAGATTTCAAAGGAAACATGGATATCACTAGTCTCCAGTCTAGGGACGTTCCGATACTTCCGATATATCAGAATATCGATATTATTCTTTCGATAACCGATATTTTTGTATCGATATTTTGTTTGCAATATATCGGTAATATCGATATTTTTGCTTTCGATATCGATATATTGAATCCGAACAAAGCAACAACAGAATAATAATTGCACTGTATTTTGTAAATAAAATACTTCAAAATGGATTGGAATGTCGTATTTTTAATTGTTCAGATTATTTTTCTCGGAGCATTTGGTGTGAAGTGTGTGCTTCCATCACAAATAGTTTTGACAACTTGACACTTTGCATTGACGCGCCGTTGTGTAACATTTGCCATGCCACTGGTTCTTGAATCCTTTCACGGATTCAATTATATATTTGGCGTGTTCTTATGATAAGTTAGATGAATTAACTTTAGAAACCAAGAAGATATTTATGGAAATGGGAATTTAGAAAAAATTGAGAACATATGAAAATTTGCTTTAAAAATTCAAAAAAATGCCCCGTAGGAATTAAAAAGAATTTCCTTAGGAAGTTCAAAATATTTCTGCAAGTTTTCTGATGAAAATTTAGATTTTTTTTCTGATGGAAGTTTTAGCGTAAGTTTTGACGAGAGTTTCCTGCCAGAACCCAAGGAAACTTCGTGTGAAACAAAAACATAATTTCTCGTGAAAGTTTAAGAGAATTTTCTTTTATAGTTAAAAATATTTCACTTGATTTTCTCGTGTAAATTCAGATTTTTCTTTAAACATTAAATTAATAAAAAACTTCCCTTAAAACTATGAAAAGAGAATTTTCTGCTGATAAGAATCAGAATAACCAGAGGAAAAATACAAAAAAATGTCTCGAAACTTCAGTAGATTTTTTTGAGTGAAATTGTGATGTCAGTATCATGCCAAAAACGCCGCCGGTACCGGTTAAAACTGCGACGAATGCCGCCACCGATGATTCTTGGACTGGCACACTCTAGAAGCAAATTGGATTAAGTAATAGATAAAAATCTTTGTTTAGTTTATTTAAAATAATAACGTGAACTTTTTACATCAATTTCTAATACTTATTGCAATTAAGGTGATATGGTAATACGACAGTAATTGAATTACTTCTACAAATATATTCTAAATATTCTCATTTCTGAAATATCATATGATTATCCGATATATCGATATTTTCATTCCAATATATCGGTGATATCGATACTTTGATTCGATTATCATATCGATTCAAATATCGATATTTTGAAGTATCGGAACGTCCCTACTCCAGTCCACGAAATATACCGCAGCAATGCTATGCTTTCGTATTTTCATATATTCGTATTATATTTTGTTTTACATATTTTATTATACTAATTTTTCATATTTCATTATATTTATCTCTATATAATAAAAATGAAAAGGTCTGTGTTCGTATCCGCATAAAACGGTCGAATAGATTTTGTTCATTCCTTCATATTTCTTTACATTTAACATTACACTTTCATATTTGATATTTTATGTTTTAATATTTTTATACTATTATATTTCTATTTTTGTATTTTCATATTTATATAATTTCATGTTATTACACTTTCATATTATAATATTTTTATATTATCATATTTTCCATGCTTTCATATTATCATATTCATGCTATCATATTTTCATATTGTTATAATTTCTAATATTTAATTTTTATTTTTAATTTTTTGCCTTTCTTATATCTTTATACTTTCATGTTATTTTAAATTTGCATATTTACATATTTTTATATGTTCTTGTTTCCGTTTTCATATTTTTGTATTTTTATATCTGTATTCTTTTTCATATTTTCATATTTTCATGTTATATATTTTTGTGTTTTCATATTTTTATATTATCTTATTTTCAGATCTTCATATTGTCATATTTTCAAAAATTTAACTTTAATATCACTTTTTATATTTCCAAATTTTCAATATTTTCATATTCTCATGCTTTTATGTTTTTATGTACTCATATTTTTGTATCTTCATTTTTTAGTTTCATGTTTTCATATTTTTTTATTTTCATATAGCAATTTTTATACTTTTATTAAATTATATTTATGTGTTTCTTATTTTCACATTATAAAATTTTCATATTTATTATATATTTATTTTATAATATATATTATTGTATATATTTTTTATATTTATATTATTGTATTTTGTACCTTCATATTTTCATGATTTATCATTTTCATAGCACACTACAAAACATCCCAGGAAGGAAAGCTTTACAACCTGCCATGTAACCTTTATGCAGACGTCGTCCTGGCACATAACATGCTATCTGATAACATGCTCAGATATCTTATAACATTGTAAATAATAATTAAATTATTTACAATTTTCAGCTTCTTCTACAAGAGATGTACATGCCGAGGTACAATCGTCGATGAACTGTTCGAGTAGCCGTCCTCGGAGATTGTTGGAGGTGTGTCCCCAAAGAGTAGAATGTCCGTTAAAGTCACCCATCAAAAGAGCCGGGGAAGATATTTTATCCATAACCTTAGAAAGGCTTGGTTGGATTTGGTTAGAGGGATGATTGGGTGGAATATAAATTGATACTAAGGTAACTTATGTGGGGAATTCTATTTCGATGGCTATTGCTTGTAGTGTGGAAGCAAGATCAATTTGGCGATGGGGATATCCCCCAGATTTAATGGCTATAGCTGTTCCATTTCTATTAGGGTGAACGGGGTTTTCGCAAAGGTATAACTCATAGTTTTTAATGTAATCGGGTGAAATTGTTGATTCGGGAACCATGGCTTGCTTTAGCGCTAATGCAATGGGGTCATATTGAGAGATAAGCTTTTGTAATTCTGGGGGCCTTCCTCTTAGTCCAAATAAATACCACTGTAAGCAGGTTAAAGCTCGCGTTTAGTTGGGGGAGAATTGATTATTTGTTTGGTTTCTTGGGTTGCACATTGTTTGATTGGGAGGTCAGATGGTTGGAGTTCAGAGTGCTTTGCTTATTGTCGGCAATCGTGTGGGGGTGTGTAAAGTTGTGGTTGGTACCAGTGGAGGAATGATAGTCATCGGAGTATTGTGTTTGATCGGGGAATTCGAAGCTGTTTGCAGAGGGTTTCTTATTGAAAGGGGAGTGGATTTCGGTTGTGTATGTTTTGAAACGCTAGACCTTGAAAGAGCGGCACTTACTTGTGAGATGGGGTCGACCTCCTGTGTCAACGGTCCATCTGGTTTGTTAGTGGATGTCTGCTTAAGGCTGGAATCCGTTTCCATCTCTGACCAGCTACCATCTTCCTTCGGAGTTTGTTTTCGTTTTGATCGTTTCTTCTCCTTCTTCTCCTTGTTCTTCTGCTCCAGATCTTCAATCCTCTGGGTGAGCTTGGAAATGGTTTCTATCAGCTGCTTAATCAGGTTGTCTTTGGCCTTCAGTTCATCCGATACTTGAGAGCCGTCCGTTCAGTCGTTGTTGGACTTGACTGACAGCAGCATATGAACCACCGCCAGCTTGGATCTGTTTTGTCGCTTCTTGGTAGGTGATTCCCTTGGTGAATCGTAGTCTTGCAATTTCCTTTTCCAGTGCGTAGATCTGGCACGATCTGCTTGCAGGGCCATGATTTCCTTTGCAGTGTAGGCAGGAAGGGACAGCTTTGCATTCCTCCAGGGCTTCGTGGGTCTCAGAGCAGTTCCTGAGGATGTAGATCCTGGTTCTGATCCGAAGTGGACTAACCTTCATAAACTCTGGTATGGATGTTCCGTTCAGCGTGAGGATGATTGTAGGTGTGTTGATTGTCGTTCCATCTTGCCTGCGGGTGATGCGTTTGACGCCGATTACACCCTGGTCCTTCATCCAATCGCATAGTTCTTCCTCGCCTTTGCTCAGGATCTCTCGGCATGATATGACACACCTACGCTTGTTAAGGACGGGGTGCAGTTCCACCTTCACTGAGGTGCCATCGAACAGCGACTTCATGTCCGGTAGCTTCCTTGCTTGCCTTGCATCGTGAACCCGAAGTATGAATTTGCTTCCATTTGCTTCCTTCAATTTCACCGACGAGGTCACTCATCGACTTGCCCACAATGAAAGGACAGAGTTCGGCTTTGTTGTCAGTAGCGTACAACGAAAGAATTTGTAGCTGTTCGATGCCGACGCCACCCATCCATTCCGGAACCGTTGGTCTTCCGTAGAAGGGGGCCGCTCGGGGTCCCACCCGGAACCTGCTGCCATGTCCACCGCTTCACTCACAGTTTTTTGCACTTTTCACTACCAGTAACTTTTTCCAATACAATTACGATAAGAGAGTCTAATTTCGCACTATCGCGTAAAGATTCGCTTGATAAGCGAAAAGAAAACTGATTTTAGGATCGCTTGTTGGTTGTTCAGCCGCACTAGAAAAATAACACGTCCAAACCAGTGTTTCAAGAGCATCCTTTCACTCTGAGATTTAATCAAGCATGCTTTGAAATCATCCCTGTTTTCAAGATCGTTTTAAATCCTATTTTTTTCAATCTCAGCATGCATGATTGATGCCGGGATTCAATCCTGGAAATAAATCTTTAGATAACGGTCTTACACAATTGAGTGTAAAAATAAACTGAATATACACAGAAATTGTTAATGTGTTTTGGAATTATAGTACAATTTCATCGATGAATAACATGTGGAGCTGCACAATCTGATAAAACTTTATATGTGTCAGAGAGCGTGATTAATTTACATTATTTTGTTGTAGTTTCTGATGCTAACTGAGAGCTGATCTGAGCTGATCCCGGAAAATATAAAAAAATACTGTAAGCCCTTAACGAGTGTAGGAAGCTGGATGGAATAAACCTGAGTAAAACGTTTATGTAACATGTGATGGTAGAAAAAAAATCATTCTGTGATAATTTCAAGAACGTTTTCAGGAAGATTCCAACATAAAAAAATAACATAATTGTGTACGGAAAAGACGGCTGGTTTTCAATTTTTTTATTTATTTATTCAATTTATTCATTTATTCAATTAAACAAATATTAGGTCTTTTTAGAATAAAATATAGCAATAATTTTCAAGATCGCCAAGCTTTGATTGTTTTCGAAGCGGTACTATTGTCTTAAGTTAGTTTCATCTTTAAATCGATTGTATCAGCTTCTGAGCAAACCCTTGATAAAGGCAGTACTCAACGAAACTGTACGGTGTCGGATCCCACGAGAACAAATTTCTTATTTTAAGCCTATGCTTTTTTGCATATACATATATATCTGCAACAAATAATAATTGACTATTTTCAAACAAGTTTGTATTTGTAGATTTGAAGTTACGGAAGCTTTGTACTGTACCTACAAGCTGGACGTAGTAGATTTATATTATTCTATCAAACTCTTCTTATATGATCACAGCAAAATTCGAGTGTGGTTTTGTGCTGCTTTCGTCTTGCTGAGATATGGTGCAAATCCTGCTTCTGAGCCCATTGAATTTGATATCCTTCCTGCAACAACAGACCAACGCTTCGTAAATACAAAACTCTCCTTGGTGAAAAAAAAACAATTGACACTTTGATGTGAATTACGTCCAATAGATTACTAGATTGTAGATAAAAAACAAATCATTTGGGATTGAATCCCAGGATCCAATCCTCCCATACAATGTGTACAAAGACAATGCATGCCTGGATTGGGATCGTTTGCAAGATTGAGATTCATCTTACTCCCATTTTTCGAATCTCAGCAGCTCTCAGAGTGTGATATTTTGAAGACTGGTCCAAACGTGATGAATGTCGAATCGCTTGCGCGGAAAAGCAGCTTTCTTAAGGTGGTTATACAACAAAGCCACGAATCGGCCATCTTGGAAACCACGTGCTTTTTGTAGTGATTTTTCAAGAGCACGAATTGAAAGAACCACAACGCCCATGGGTATGACACATCCGTAGAACGTTTGCTTACTTATGCTAAACAATCGACTTTAATTTCAGCATTGTACGAACATTATTTCGCTAGATTTGAACTTTTGACAATAGGAGTAGAAAACCGTGTGGTGAATTTGAAATTCACCACATGGCTCGATTGTATAATCACCTTAAAGTCAATAAAGTAAACCTTCTAGCTCCGCCCCTTTGGTGAGTGTTATGATTGCACATTAAATTTGCACCCAACCAATCAACAAAGAGGCGGGATAGATATGCCTTACTTTATTGATTACAAGAAAGCTGCTTTCTCGCTCGCGTGAGCTATTACGTTCGAGATGTCTCAGAAAGCGGAGAGCGATCCCAGCATCGGAAAGAACTAAAGTTTTATTCCCACCGAAAGCATGGATCGTGTAGTCGCCGTCGTCCGCATCAGCAGCTTTCAAATGAAACTACCATCGGTTGATTGTATCGCTTCGATGGCGTCTTTTGCGGTCGTGACAGCTTTCGCTCTGACGCGCGCTTGTGCTTATGCTACAGACGGAAAGTTTTTGCCATCATTTAACCAGAGAAAATTTCACTTATGTGCCGCTGACGCGGACAATAGCTACTCGACAGTTTACCGCTGAACAGCTTCAGATGGCGAAACCGCTACCAACGCCATCGTTCTGTACGCTCTCCGTGTCCACGCTCCGTGCCCGCTTTCCGTGACCACTCTCCATGGATTCACGATCGGAAATGACGCGCGAGCGCGAAACACGGGTCTTTTTACCCAGAGAAAATTAAACGGCTGGTCAAAAGGCCCGTAGACTACTTTATTCTGATGTCCGTGCTGGGAATGCATGAACGGAATTGGTTGGTTCTGATATTTTTATTGAGAAGGTCAAGAATTGAAATTTTCAATAGCTTATCGTGGAAAATCAAATGTTTCAATGAAAATGACAAATTGCTGGATATTTTTCGAGTCGATTGATATATAAAGGAATCAAAATCCAGTGAAAATTAAAGGCTCTATTAACGTTCAAAATCTTACATGATTTCGTGACGGACCCAATTGGAGATTCTGATTTGACACTCAGTTCCTTCGGGTAAGACGTTGTCCAACGTCAAAAGACTGATTAACTAAAACTGTCTGGATTGGATTAAGTCGTCTCCATTGTCTTTCCATGTGATGGGCAATGTTGCTATTTTTAATTAATATATACTTAAACTTATCACAATCAATGTGCAAAAGTAAAGCCAATGATGTAATTAAGTCCTTGGCATCTTGACTCAGTTCCAAAGCTAAGGAATTCAAGCTCCTACGAGTAGACGTATTTACTGGTTGGCCCCTTGGAACACGTTTGTAGCTGCAATGGCTGTACCGCTCCGTTTGTGAATCTCTGACCGTAGATAGCAGAGGCCAGAAGCAATGGCAAAAACTCTCCCGAAGATAACTGAAGAGTTCTTCTGCGAACGGCTTATCATTAATGGTGGATCTCTGTTTTTGTTACACCGGATTTTTTGTTTGCATTTATTCAGCGGCGATGGGCTACCGAAATGATATGCGGTTGGCGTTATGCTAACTGGTGATGATGGCTTGCGGCGGCGACGGTGGCGGCGGCGTCGGGTTTGGGTTATTTCATTCATTCATGCACGGCAACCAACTCGGAGTTTGCTACAATTGCAGCGCGCGTTTGCTACAGAATGAGTTGTGATGGTGTGAAAAATTGCTGCCGATGGAAATAACAGATAAAGAGCTATTATAATGCTCGGAAGTGATTCCAAGTAGGAAACTGAAAGAGACAGATCCCCCGTGGTTGGCAGTTCGAACTGTTGACGCGAGACAACGCTACTAATTGGAAAGGTAAAATGCTCAATAATGAACCCCCTAATATATACATAGTGGAATTTTGCACTTACTTCTATAAAGCGAGGGAGCTTCCAATAAAACAAATTCGCTTCCAACATAACAAGTTCTACATCTCTATACGATGCACACACACACAAAACACTGAGATACTCGAAAAAAAAATATTCCAAAATCTGACTGAATTCTGAATCATAGTTTTTTGGGGGTCTAGGCATATGCTTTCCTATAGTCGACACTCCATTTGACTTTCATGTTCCGTTTCTGGTTGTTCTTACCTATTACGGACCCCCTATAATGGACACTCTCGTGTTTATTTTTGACAAATCTGAAAAAAAAAATCGTTTATTTTCACATTTCATGTCTTTTTCAATGGATGTAAACATATCATTGGGATGTGCGTTTAGTTCTCCCGATGGAATTTCATCCGAAAATGTTCGTGCTGTAATATTGTTATCATGCCTACAGGGTCCACTATTGGTCACTATGCCCTATTACAATCACCAAGTAGTGATTTATGTACACAGATTTACCACGAATTGATTTAAAACAGATTTAACACGAATTTGAATCTTTCATTTGCACGATATACTATCATATAGGTAAATTAGGCAATCGACTCAAAATGGACCTTTAGAATACGAATGCTAATAGAGAAGGGAGATGGGGCTTGATTTTCTAAGAAGGGTGCTATCCATATCATAGTTTTAATATCAACTAGAACTTTAAGCAGAACTGGTCCGCTGGTGGTTTACCAGTGAGACAAAAGGTCTGCGTAGGCTCAAAAACCACACGAAAAAAACACTCCATAACTTTGACATAGACTTAAATTCTGCACAAGTTACTTGGACCATACTTTTAGTACCTAGTTATAATAACAAAGTTTAATGATATTCCAATACAATCTCAAATGGTCTAAGGAATTGATTCTTTGCATCTCTGTTAAAAATGTGAAACAAATACGTATTTATCGTGCTACCTTTTTATCTTTAAAAATAATATAATAGCAATATCATCATGAAACTAATTTTCCTATATCGAATCCCATTTTATGGGATGATTGATTATATGCAGCTAACTAGCAACACAATGCATTTTTATTGCATCTAGCTGTGATAAAACGAAGGACCTTCCGTGTTCAGCTGCAGAATGCATTACCACAAACTAGATCATGACGAAGATGGTTGGGTTCGAATACAATGCGAAGAGACGACAAAAAATCAATAAGAGCTAGGAAGATAACCATCAACTTTTCTTCCCATGAAGTGCGGTGCTGTCGTGTGGCCCACCCATCGTTGAACCCAAACGGAATAATTTATCATGTTTATTGAATCATTCTCGACATCGATTATATTGAATCTTTCCCTAATTGCTGTAAATCTTTGCGCTGAAATAATAGTCACGTTCTGTGTTTCGTCTTGATCCGTGAGATCCAATAAATTTGCACTGACAACTCTGCTGAATGAGTTTGAACAACTCAAATTAATGCGGATGTTGCATGTTTATTGATTGGAACATTGTAGCCGAAGTTCTTATTTACTCACAGCCATATTCTTACTTCCTGGCTCCGTATTGTAAGCAGTTAGTAATATGTAGATTTGCCTAACCAAGAACCATATTATTAACATATCAAGCCTTTTTGTGATGGCGCAAACCGAAGTTTTTCATAAAATTCAATTAGGATTATCGGTAACCAAGTGAGAAATTGAATTTATTTGTGTTAATTAACAACGTTTTAAGTTAATGTTTAATTCAGACTGACTTACCACTTCTCCACTCACGAGCCAACTGGCACACACAAACAAGTGAACACAGTCGGTTTGGGATTGCTGGGACTCGTCGTTGCTAGATGGAAGATGGAAGAGTGGTGGAAAGCTTGAAAACTTGCTCTCCTAGCCATGGCTGGAGGTATCCGTTTATTTCCTAAGCCTTCGCCCAACGCTCGGGAGCATTTCCCTCGGAGCAAACTGTATTAGAAGTTGAACTTTGCTGATCCTATTTTTATACACATTAGCAATGCTAAACTCTCTTCTAGTCTGGAGCAGATTGCACATGAGCTCCACCATGCTCATGTAGATAAGTTTCCATCGGAATAGTAGTAGAAGGAGTGTGGGGAAGTTTTCCGGATTCAATTAGTTAATAATTGATCATCGGAATCTTTTGAACAGGATATTGAATAAATCAAGAAATTAGAAAATCTGTTGTTACCCATGAATAGCTTAGTGGTGATGTTGCTGCAAATGAAAATCGGTGTCAGAATAGAGTGTTTTGTTGATGCAAGTAAATTAAATATTTATCTTTGAAATGAACTATTTGCCTGCAGGACGATGCATCATCTATTGCGCAAGAAAAGGATTTTTCATTTACATATCCAGAACCTACACTGGTAGTCGTTTTAAAAACACAAATTGAACTTTGTTAACCTTAATTTTTGGAAAATGCACCACAAAATCACTAAACAGATCCTTAATCGAATTACAAGCATTTATAAATTAGGTATGGTAAAATGGAGTTCCCTTGGAGTTCACTTTCAGAGCTATTATATTACAACTGAAGCAGCCAAAGAAGTTAACTTAGTAATATTGATGAATTTATTTTGGTTTTATAGCACACGTGATAATAATCTAATGTTTTAAATGACAGTTCAAATAGAATAACGCATACCATAAGTTGAAAGATACAGAGAACGACAAAAAAAGAAAACATTCCAATTAACCAAACGTTTCATTGGGATTTGCTTATATTTGAAACAATAAAATATTTGACTAATTAAATGGCACTTAGGACAATGAAAAGCCATTTTATAAGACACAACATCATACTGAAATTTATAGAGCTAAATCGGATCATTTTGATGTAGCTATGCAACCAATCGATCCCAGCTTCTGCACAGTTATTTGCGACCATGAATAATTTCGGAAGAAACAATGGTTTGGAAAAAAAATATCATAATGCAAATAATTAGGCAAATGAAACATAAGTCTTTCCGAAGCTGAACTTAAATAATAAACTGTTAAGCTTGTATTTGTGCAACATCTTAAAAGCTTGAGACCCACCCTCGGCTACAACTAAAGCCCTATCAATTGTCGCTTCTGTTGCTTCTTCACATTGATTCGTGCTTATCAACTTATCAGCATTTCATCCTACCCCACAAGATCCACCGTCCAAATAAAGAGCATCATCATATCGTCAGTATTTTCCTCCAGGCTAAAAGGAGCAAGGATGTATATACCTACCTTAGTCCAATCTGCAGCCTGTGTTTTATGGTCCATATTGTTCATGTGATGGAGATTTCTCACGCAACCTGATCTCAATAGAGTATGCTCCATAAATAAACCAGAAAGCTAGCCCGAAAGCATATAAAATACAATTCCCACTAACCTCATCTCGTTGACCTATGCTGGAAAAGTTACACGGAGTAACGAGAACGTAGAGCTTCTTCCAGCCTAACTTGCTTTTAGGGTAAGGCATGTTTATCGTTTTCACCATTGACGGATTTCGGTTGTTATTGAATTTTTAATAAAATTTCGAAAAATCTATAATGTTTGTGACCAGTTAAAATAATACTGGAATTGGCTGTGATTTAAAAGTAAACAAGACATTCTAAATATGAATGGAAATTACTATGGAAAAGTCAATGTTGAGAAACTACGTTTGTTTAGTCGTTCATTGTAAAACACAGGTTTAAAGTCTTCGATCAAGCATTTCATAGACTAAGTAGTTACCACCTAGAGAGTTGTTCACGCTTACCAAAATGTATGCAAAATTTTGGACCTACACTTTACAGCACGTAAATGTGCCTAAGTGATTGAAACGCACGGTCACGAAACCAAAGTTTTGAAATTTACTTAGAACACTTTTCATACCTGCAAACTTCCCAGTTCGTATGCATAGTCAAATCACATTCAAGCTGGCCCAAAGTTTCAGAAGATTATTTAAATCGGAAATGCTATCGTTTAACCAAAATTTGAATCACACTAATGGACATGAGAACGAATGTGTACATATTTGGAGAAAATTTTGGTTACAAACACGTTGGGCTTCACATAAATAGCTGAACTGGAAATTCCAGAACTATGGAGTTTGTTTCCCTTCACCAGAAAAGCTAAGAGCTGACCAGACCATGGTTCAGAATCATCGTGTTTTATCCGTATACACAGTATATATAGTATGTGTATCCGGTATTTTATCCAAAATCTAGATCTATTGTATACCACTGTTGGATCACTTTAACGTTTCTGAAACATTCGCCAATTCCGTTAAAACACATTCAATAAGTGAGCTGACCATACGTACCGTATTTAAAGGGACCCATAGTGTTATATAAAGATCGACTCAGCTCGACGAATTGAAGTGATGTCTGTGTGTGTGTATATATGTGTGTATAGGTGTGCGCAAACTAATATCACTCATTTTTTAGGCACTTATCCTTAACCGATTTGCTCGCGTTCGTTGCGGACGACGACAAGTTCCGACGCGGAAATTTGTCCCATTGTTTCCTGTTGAAAATTGAACAGATTTGACAGACAGATGTGAACATTGTTTATAGTTGTTGAAAATTGAACAGATCGAACTATGGGTTTCGAAGTTATGGCCAAAATACTATTTTTATAATACACGATAAAGGCTCCCTCACCGCTTGGTTGATTGAACTGGGTTTTTTGACCGTTTTGTGCTGTCCCGTTGTAATCTAAAAAATCCTCGATTTGTCCCATGTTTTCATTGATTCTGTCAAAGAGCTCCAAAATATTAATGAAATCAAATCAATATTTTGGGCCAGACTCTAAAATCAAATAATAGAAATTTTTTTTAGCTAATTGTATTTGCTTATTATCTAATACATGCATTCATCTCTTAGACTAGGTGTTCCGTGTTTTCTTAACACTATCATCCTTATTTGCTATGTTGTATTTTTAGTTATTATTAATACATTTCAATTGCCTCTGGCAGTTAGAATTTTTCCTCTGATTGAATTGAACCATGTAGGAATTACAATGTTTTCAACTTAAACTAATCTTTACCTATTTTATACTAAGGGTACAAGGAGTTAATCGTTGCAATAGAAGATTGCAACGATTTTTGTCTAAAATTGGAAATTATTTTGTTGGACATTTGTTGCAATGTCTCAATATTAGAAATTCTATGAAGTTCATTGGTACTATACCAGGGAGGCAACTTCAGAATCATTTTCAGAATTTTATTTTGAATCCTCTGAAGTGCCTTATTTCTGGTATTGCAGCAACTAGTCCATATTGGCACAGCATACAACATAGTAGGTCTAAAAATTTGTTTGTAAATCAAAAGTTTGTTCTTAAGACAAAGTTTTGATTTTCTGTTTATAAGTGGATATAGACACTTAATATATTTGTTACTTTTGGCTTGAAGGCCTTCAATGTGATTTTCAAAAGTTAATTTTTGATCTAGCAGAAGTTCTAAATATTTAGCTTCGCTAGACCAATTAATTGGAACCCCATTCATAGTGACAATATGTCTGCTAGAAGGTTTCAAATGAGAAGCTCTCGGCTTATGTGGGAAAATTATAAGCTGAGTTTTGGAAGCATTCGGGGAAATTTTCCATTTTTGCAAGTAAGTGGATAAAATATCCAAACTTTTTTACAATCTACTACAAATGACACGAAGGCTTCGCCCTTTGGCTGAGAGACCTGTGCCATCTGCAAACAAAGATTTTTGACACCCTGGTGGTAAATCAGGTAAGTCAGAAGTAAAAATGTTATACAATATGGGCCCCAGTATGCTGCCTTGGGGAACACCAGCTCTTACAGGTAATCTATCATATTTAGAATTCTGATAGTTTACCTGCAGTGAGCGATCTGATAAATAATTTTGGATCAGTTTAATAATGTACAGAGGAAAATTAAAATTCATCAATTTTACAATCAAACCTTCATGCCAAACACTGTCAAATGCTTTCTCTGTATCAAGAAGAGCAACTCCAGTCGAATATCCTTCAGATTTGTTGAGCCGAATTAAGTTCGTTACTCTTAATAACTGATGAGTGGTTGAATGCCCATGGCGAAAACCAAATTGCTCATCAGCAAAAATAGAATTGTCATTAATATGAACCATCATTCTATTTAAAATAATCTTTTCAAACAGTTTGCTTATTGAAGAAAGCAAACTGATAGGGCGATAACTAGAAGCCTTAGCTGGATTTTTGTCCGGCTTCAAAATTGGATCAACTTTGGCGTTTTTCCATTTATCTGGGAAGTATGCCAATTGAAAACATTTGTTAAATAAATTAACCAAAAAGGATAAAGAGCTCTCAGGAAGTTTTTTGATAAGTATGTAGAAAATACCATCATCACCCGGGGCTTTCATATTTTTAAATTTTCTAGTAATAGATCTCACTTCATCCAAATTAGTTCCCAACGAAGGGTCAAAAACATTATCTTGGTTGAGAATGTCTTCGAAGCTTCGTGTAACCTGATCCTCAATTGGACTAGTGAGACCTAGACTAAAATTATGGGCACTCTCGAACTGCTGAGCAAGTTTTTGAGCCTTTTCGCCATTTGTTAATAAAATTTTATTTCCCTCTTTAAGCGCTGGAATTGGCTTTTGAGGTTTTTTAAGAATTTTTGGTAATTTCCAAAAGGGTTTCGAACTGGAATCCAACTTCGAGACATTATTCTCAAAGTTGGTATTTCTCAGAATAGCGAAACGTTTTTTAATTTCGTTTTGCAAATCTCGCCAAATAACTTTTAACGCGGGTTCGCGAGTTCTTTGGTATTGCCTTCGCCTCACATTTTTAAGACGGATCAGTAGCTGAAGATCGTCGTCAATAATAATGGAGTTGAATTTAATTTCACATTTAGGAATTGCAACGCCTCTGGCTTCGACAATTAAATTTGTTAAAGATACGAGAGCATTATCAATATCACTTTTGGTATCGAGAGGAATATCAACATCAAAATTCCTATCGATATACGTTTTATATAAATCCCAATCAGCTCTATGATAATTGAAAGTAGAGCTGATTGGATTATAAATGGCTTCTTGTGAGATTTCAAATGTCACAGGAAGGTGATCAGAGTCAAAGTCAGCATGAGTTACCAATTGGCCACACAGCTGACTTGAATCCGTTAAAACCAAATCAATTGTCGAAGGATTTCGAGTGGATGAAAAACAAGTTGGGCCATTGGGATATTGAATAGTATAATATACCGCAGAACAATCTTCAAATAAAATGTTGCCGTTGGAATTGCTTTGAGCATTATTCCATGAACGGTGTTTGGCATTGAAGTCACCAATTACGAAGAATTTTGATTTGTTGCGAGTCAGAATTTGAAGATCAGCTTTCAACAAATTCTTTTGCTGCCCATTATATTGAAAAGGCAAATAGGCTGTGCAATGAAGGAAAATTGACCAAAATTTATTTCAACAGAAACTCCCAAGGTTTCAAAAACTTTGGTTTCAAACGAAGAAAATAATTTATGTTTGATACGTATATTGATGACAATGGCGACCCCACCACAGGCGCTGTCAAGACGATCATTTCTGTAGATAAAATAATTTGGATCTCTTTTAATGGAGAGTCCGGGCTTTAAATAAGTTTCTGTTATAATGGCAATATGCACATTATGAACTGTTAAGAAGTTGAATAATTCATCTTCTTTACCCTTTATAGAGCGGGCATTCCAATTTAGAACTTTCACACAATTATTTAGATCCATTAAAACGGAGTCCGATAACAATTTTTTGTGTGTACTTTATACCAACCTGAACAGCTTCTGGTATGGTATTTGCTTTGAACATTGCATCAATCATGTGATGTGCTTGCCACCCGTTGACGAGCGGCAAAATTTGTTTGTGAATTGTGGTGGGTATGAATTGCTCGACCGGTAACTGGTTTCGAAATTTGAGCGTTTGAAAATTTTTACCCGTCGAATCTGGGATCCGATTGGAATTTCCCGTCATAAATTTTGCACGGGAATTCAAAACTTTTTTGCGTGAAGGGCATTCACAGAAATTGGATTTATGATTGCCCCCACAATTTGCACATTTAAATTTATTGGAATCTTCTCTCACAGGACATGCGTCCTTGGCGTGAGAGGTTCTACCACAAATCATGCATTTAGCATCCATGTGACAATGTTAGGTTCCATGTCCCTACTTTTGGCACTTACGGCAATGGGTGGGGTTTTGGAAATTTACCCCAGGCCTGCGGAAATGTTCCCATGTAACACGGACATGGGACATAATACAGGCCTTTTCCAAACTTTTCATATTATTTAGTTCACTTTTGTTAAAATGAACTAAATAAAATTCTTGAGAAATGCCCCTCTGGGAAGTACCAGAGTGGGATTTCTTTTTCGTCTTAATTACTTGGACTGGTGAAAATCCAAGTAATTGAGAAATTTCAATTTTAATCTCATCCAGTGATTTATCATCACTGGGGAGACCTTTCAAGACGACTTTGAACAATCGCTCAGTTTTGTCGTCGTATGTGAAGAATTTTTGGCGCTTCTCAGTTAAATACTGAAGAAGACGTTTGCGATCGTCAAAGGATCCCGGCAGAACGCGGCAGTCACCCTTCCTAGCAATCTGAAATGAAACCTTGATCCCCTGAAGGTTACTCAAAATCTCATTCCGGAAGCCAGAAAACTCGGCAACAGATACCACAATTGGCGGAATCCTTTGCTTTTTCGCATGAATCGAATCACCTGGGCTAGAGGTATATTCGATTTGCTCAAATTCATCATTAATCAAATCGAACTGATTGCTCAGTTCGATTGGAGAAGAATTATTTCCGATATTAGAGTTAGAAGGAATATCTGAATTCTCCAGCTTCCTTCTATTTTTTCCGCGCTTTGGCAGGACGGTCTTGAAACCTTGTTTCTTTGAAGGAAGTGGAGAATTCAGAGACTCCCCCTTCCTCTTGTTTTTATTAATGCTCATGGCTGAGCGTGGAGATGTGACCCTCTAAGAGGTTTTTCCCTAGAACGGTGTCCCTGCAGGATTACCACCGCTTGTCGGAATTTTACTTCCGCAAACGGGTCCAACGTTAAACGAAGGCACGGGTCCTTGCAAAGATCGTAACGGGATCAGTAGGTACAAATAGCGCTAAGAAGCGCCGTTGAAATTAAAATAGCTTCGGGTAGTATTAAAAACTTCCTTCCGCAAAGAGAGAAAGAACCGCACAGCACGAAAGCACGATGCGGTCTGAAATAATAGAAAGTGTTTTTTTCTTTGTATCTTCATTATTACAGCCTTGGCTTGCTCACCTCTCACTCTTAGCGCACATCCACGGGAGTCCTCATCGCTATTCTTATTACAGAGCTCCATCCCGAGTGCTATTTTAGGATAGCGCCCCATGTTTCCACCGGTGGTTTCTGTTATAGGCTTGGTTTTAGGTATAGCGTCTTTGTAAACATATTGAGTTCTCACCAGGCGTTGCTAAAAGTAGTAATCTTTTTCTTCAATGGCTCTACATTACAACTGGAACTTAGCTGCTCAACTTAGAATACTATTTGCATTTCCTCAGATAATAATTTAAAGCTTTTCTGTGCCCGCCATTGCATGAGTATGTATTTTATGGGACCGAATCGGGAATAGAACATGCCATTTCCATGCCATGTAGTACCAAAATTTACATCATACTTTTATGTATATTTTTTCACCGTTATTACTTCTGGATTCCCTTCCTCCTGGAAATTTCCTTCGATAATTTATACTTGCAGTCGAGGAAATTCCTCCTGAAATTCCCACCAGTTTTCCTGCAGGAATCTTTTGACAAAATCCTGCAGGAATGGTGTCACATTTTTTTTCTCTCTGAAGGATGTCCTGGATATTTTGTAACATCCGAAAGAATCCGAAATTCTCTTGGAAAATCTTGCTAGCGCTAGGTTTTCAAATGGAACCACAAAAGAAATTGTAGGGCATTTCCAATTTACAAATTCCCGAGAGGTTCTGGAAGAAATCCTAAAACTATTCTTGGAGAACTGCTAAAGATTCTTAAAAGTACTCAAAAATTTCTAGGGAACTCCCGGAGAAATCTTCCAGGGATCCTAGATGAATTTCCAAAGCAAATCATGTTTAAATAAATGGCCTCGTGAATGAAGAAAAGAGAAACTTGTGGGAGATTTTCTGGAGGAACTACTTGAAGCGCCGGTGCGCATCGCTCCTAATTGGGTTGTTTAGCAGAGAAAAATATAAGATTTTTTATAGTTTAACATGAAGCACATGCTTTGCTGATATCCAACATATTTTTATTTTGTTTGTAAACCCTTTATTTACATTTTTATACAGCAAACAATAAGCCATTTCAATCGATAGAATGACACAAACATTCAAAGAATGACAGTTGGCCCATGCAGCATAAGAACAAATTTTAAGTCCCATATAAATTTAAAATGCAAATTAGAAATAATTCCGGGGCTCCAAAAAATCTGAAAAATTGGGGAAAGGCTCAGTTTTTCCTGCAGATTCAGAATGTTTTAAAACATCGATACCCCTAAACAACCCAATTATAGCTGATTCATTACTGTAATTACTTCTTTGCGGAGTTGAACTGGGGCACTATATTCAAAAAATTGAACATTTTCCTTGCTATTCAATTTACGCCGAAATTGTTCTGAAAAAGAAAAGCAGATTTTCTGCAATTTTTTATCAAAACAAAAGTGACGTTTCACAACCCAATATGCACTAAATTTGGAAACTCATGGCTTATTTTTAGTTGCGTTTTCATTTTATTTTCTCGTTTAGGTACCTCCGGTGTAAAAGTTGGTCCCTATAAAGGGCCCGAAAGTACCGATAGGGACTCCCGTGGAGGTGGAGAAAGTGGTATGGCATGCTTCGTATGCCTTTTTGTATTTTCCATTTATCGACTTTTCTTAAGGTTTTTTCACAGTTAATGACAATAGGTTTCAGTCAATGATTTTTTGTAAACAATTTTATTTGCTAATTATCTAATACATACATTCATCTCTTAGACTAGGTGTTCCTTGTTTTCTTAGCTATGTCCATTTAGAATCCGGAATAATAAAACATCTGTACCTAGGTAACGGATTGACATACAAATAAGGTTAATACATCAAAACAAAGTTAAGGGAAAAATATAAATGCAAATCATTTCTAGTTTTCTTGTGACAATTCGCACTTTCTTCTTTATTCATCTCATCATCTGCACACATCCGGAGACAACTTCCTTGGCACATTTGTTCCACATTTTGGCCATCTGTTTATCCACTTTTCTCAAGCTTCCGCTTCATTATTGCCACAAATGTCTCGATGGGCCAAATCTACAAAACGGCAGTTGGGGGGATTATGTTTTATTGTTGAAATCTACGTTATTATCGCGGTACAACTGGATGACTTCCCGGCTGTAGTGGCAACTCGCCAAATCTTCACGGGACCTTCATGGGCTTTCATGAAACTTAGAACGCAGTTTTTGAGACTTCATCCTTGTACAGCTTAGAGTCCATCGTCTTATTCGTCACACTTTGGTCTTTGCTCTGCAGCTGCATATCCCTCGCCAAATCATCTTTTTTTTTGGCAAATTTGTCCATAAAAGCAAACTTAATTTCGCAGGAACAACTCTTCATGCCGTCGCCATGCAGAATTTTTGGCCAAGAAGCTATCCTAAATACATTTTGACGTATGTTCCACCGTCTATGAGCAAGATTATATTTTTTCTCTCCTCTCGGATTCTATCTAGAAATTTTTTTGACTCGCTGCACGAAACACCATGAAATTAATACCAAAGAAAGTTGGCGCCTAGATGGACATACCGCTGTAAAATAATTCTTGCAGGGTCACTTTCCATGCCGCTGCAATACAATAAATGATTCCAGTTTCTAACTAGACAGACCTTTAACATTATCATCCTTCTTTGATATGTTACATTTTTAGTTATTATTAATACATTTCAATTGCCACTGGCAGTTAGTTTTCATCTGGTTGAATTGAACCATGTAGGAATTACTATGTTTTAAATTTAAACTAAACTTAACCGTAGGCTAAGGCTCGGAGACTCGGAAGCTTCCTTTCAAGAGGCTCGGAAGCCTCCTTTCAAGAGGCTCGGAAGCCTCCTTTCAAGAGGCTCGGAAGCCTCCTTTCAAGAGGCTCGGAAGCCTCCTTTCAAGAGGCTCCTTTCAAGAGGCTCCTTTCAAGAGGCTCGGAAGCCTCCTTTCAAGAGGCTCGGAAGCCTCCTTTAAAGAGGCTCAGCCTCCTTCAAGAGGCTCGGAAGCCTCCTTTCAAGAGGCTCAGAAGCCTCCTTTCAAGAGGCCTGGAAGCCTCCCTTCAAGAGGCCAGGACGCCTCCTTTCAAGAGGCTCGGAAGCCTCCTTCAAGAGGCCCGGAAGCCGCCTCTCAAGAGGCCTCTGTTTAAGAGGGGCGGAAGCCTCCTTTCAAGAGGCTCGGAAGCCTCCTTTCAAGAGGCTCGGAAGCCTCCTTTCAAGAGGCCTGGAAGCCTCCTTTCAAGAGGCTCAGAAGCCTCCTTCAAGAGGCCTGGAAGCCTCCTTTCAAGAGGCCTGAAGCCTCCTTTCAAGAGGCTCGGAAGCCTCCATTCAAGAGGCTCGGAAGCCTCCTTTCAAGAGGCTCGGAAGCCTCCTTTCAAGAGGCCTGGAAGCCTTCTTTCAAGAGGCCTGGAAGCCTCCTTTCAAGAGGCCTGGAAGCCTCCTTTCAAGAGGCCTGGAAGCCTCCTTTCAAGAGGCTCGAAATCCTCCTTTCAAGAAACTCGAAAGCCTCCTTTCAAGGGGCTCGAAATCCTCCTTTCAAGAGGCCTGGAAGCCTCCTTTCAAGAGGCCTGGAAGCCTCCTTTCAAGAGGCCTGGAAGCCTCCTTCAAGAGGCCTGGAAGACTCCTTTCAAGAGGCTCGGAAGCCTCCTTTCAAGAGGCCTCAGCCTCCTTTCAAGAGGCTCGGAAACCTCCTTTCAAAGGCCTGGAAGCCTCCTTTCAAGAGGCTCTGGAAGCCTCCTTTAAGAGGCTCGGAAGCCTCCTTTCAAGAGGCCTGGAAGCCCTTCAAGAGGCCTGGAAGCCTCCTTTCAAGAGGCTCGGAAGCCTCCTTTCAAGAGGCTCGGAAGCCTCCTTTCAAGAGGTTCGGAAGCCTCCTTTCAAGAGGCTCGGAAGACTCCTTTCAAGAGGCTCGGAAGCATCTTTTTAAAAAGCTCGGAAGCCTCCTTTCAAGAGGCTCGGAAGCCTCCTTCCAAGAGGCTTGGAAGCCTTCTTTCAAGAGGCTCGGAAGCCTCCTTTCAAGAGACTCGGAAGCCTCCTTTCAAGAGACTCGGAGGCCTCCTTTCAAGAGGCTTGGAAGCTTCCTTTCAAGAGGCTCGGAAGCCTCCTTCCAAGAGGCTTGGAAGCTTCCTTTCAAGAGGCTCGGAAGCCTCCTTCCAAGAGGCTCGGAAGCCTCCTTTCAAGAGGCTTGGAAGCCTCCTTTCAAGAGGCTCGGAAGCCTCCTTTCAAGAGGCTCGGAAGCCTCCTTTCAAGAGGCTCAGAAGCCTCCTTCCAAGAGGCCTGGAAGCCTCCTTCCAAGAGGCTCAGAAGCCTCCTTCCAAGAGGCCTGGAAGCCTCCTTCCAAGAGGCTCGGAAGCCTCCTTCCAAGAGGCTCAGAAGCCTCCTTCCAAGAGGCTCGGAAGCCTCCTTCCAAGAGGCTCAGAAGCCTCCTTCCAAGAGGCCTGGAAGCCCTGTTCCAAGAGGCCTGGAAGCCTCGTTCCAAGAGGCCTGGAAGCCTCCTTCCAAGAGGCTCGGAAGCCCTGTTCCAAGAGGCCTGGAAGCCCTGTTCCAAGAGGCCTCGGAAGCCTCCTCCAAGAGGCTCAGGAAGCCTCCTTCCAAGAGGCTCGGAAGCCTCCTCCAAGAGGCTGGAAGCCTCCTTCCAAGAGGCCTGGAAGCCTCCTTCCAAGAGGCTCGGAAGCCTCCTTCCAAGAGGCCTGGAAGCCTCCTCCAAGAGGCTCGGAAGCCTCCTTCCAAGAGGCTCGGAAGCCTCCTCCAAGAGGCTCGAAGCCTCCTTCCAAGAGGCCTGGAAGCCTCCTTCCAAGAGGCTCAGGCCTCCTTCCAAGAGGCCTGGAAGCCTCCTTCCAAGAGGCCTCGGAAGCCTCCTTCCAAGAGGCTCGGAAGCCTCCTCCAAGAGGCCTGGAAGCCTCCTCCAAGAGGCTCTGGAAGCCTCCTTCCAAGAGGCCTGGAAGCCTCCTCCAAGAGGCCTGGAAGCCTCTTCCAAGAGGCCGGAAGCCTCCTCCAAGAGGCCTGGAAGCCTCCTCCAAGAGGCCTGGAAGCCTCCGTCCAAGAGGCTCGGAAGCCTCCTTCCAAGAGGCTCGGAAGCCTCCTTCCAAGAGGCTGGAAAGCCTCCTTCCAAGAGGCCCGGAAGCCTCCTTCCAAGAGGCCGGGAAGCCTCCTTCCAAGGGGCCCGGAGGCCCCCTTCCAAGAGGCTCGGAAGCCTCCTCCAAGAGGCCTGGAAGCCTCCTTCCAAGAGGCCTGGAAGCCTCCTCCAAGAGGCTCGGAAGCCTCCTTCCAAGAGGCCTCGGAAGCCTCCTTCCAAGAGGCTCGGAAGCCTCCTCCAAGAGGCTCAGGAAGCCTCCTCCAAGAGGCTCGGAAGCCTCCTTCCAAGAGGCCTGGAAGCCTCCTTCCAAGAGGCTCGGAAGCCTCCTTCCAAGAGGCTCGGAAGCCTCCTTCCAAGAGGCTCGGAAGCCTCCTCCAAGAGGCCTGGAAGCCTCCTTCCAAGAGGCCTGGAAGCCTCCTTCCAAGAGGCTCAGGAAGCCTCCTTCCAAGAGGCCTGGAAGCCTCTTCCAAGAGGCCTGGAAGCCTCCTTCTAAGAGGCCTCGGAAGCCTCCTTCCAAGAGGCCTGGAAGCCTCCTCCAAGATGCTCGGAAGCCTTCTTCCAAGAGCCTCGGAAGCCTTCTTCCAAGAGGCTCGGAAGCCTCCTTCCAAGAGGCTCGGAAGCCTCCTTCAAAAGGCCCGGAAGCCTCCTTCCAAGGGGGTCGGAAGCCTCCTTTCAAGAGGCTCGGAAGCCTCCTTCCAAGAGGCTCGGAAGCCTCCTTCCAAGAGGCTCGGAAGCCTCCTTCCAAGAGGCTCGGAAGCCTCCTTCCAAGAGGCTCGGAAGCCTCCTTCCAAGAGGCTCGGAAGACTCCTTTCAAGAGGCTCGGAAGCCTCCTTTCAAGAGACTCGGAAGCCTCCTTTCAAGAGACTCAGAAGCCTCCTTTCAAGAGACTCTGAAGCCTCCTTTCAAGAGGCTCGGAAGCCGCCTTTCAAGAGGCTCGGAAGCCTCCTTTCAAGAGGCTCGGAAGCCTCCTTTCGAGAGGCTCGGAAGCCTCCTTTCAAGATGCTCGGAAGCCTCCTTTCGAGAGGCTCGGAAGCCTCCTTTCAAGATGCTCGGAAGCCTCCTTTTAAGAGGCTAGGGAGCGTGCTGCACAGAAGCACGGACACCTCCTTTCAAATGGTTTGGAATCCTCCTCTCAAGAGGCTCGGAAGCGCATTTTCAAGAAGCTGGGGAGCCTCCATCAAAGAGGCACGGAAACCTCCCATAAAGAGGCGCAGAAGCCTCCTTTCAAGTGATTCTGGGATCAGAAGCCTCCAATAGTCATAAAAGTCCTGTAAGAAGCTAGATGATAGGGACTGTGTGAATTGAAAAGTTGCACGGAATAATAAAAATTTCAGCCCACTTATATATCCAGATAGTTTTCAGTTTCACTTTTCATATATCTGATGAGTTACGCTTACTTTCATCTGCAGCCTGTAAAAAATAGGGGGTACCCCGATTAATGCAAACGTTCGCAGAGGTTCCTCTCATGAAAAAGGTTGAGAACCGCTGGTCTAAAGAATGCAGGAATTTTAGGAATTTGTATGATCTACGGTAGCTAAAATATCTCTAGATATTCTGAAAAGTTTAAGCTATGAAAATGATCTGAATCGTAAGGACTTGAGCTAGCTCCAAAAACTGGAAAATTGAATACCAGGAAATGTGTAACATTTGAAGCATCGTTAATTCTGCAAAGATTTCAGAAATAGCTTAAAACGGCTTAAACAAACGGTTAGTACCCAGTAGATCAATGAAAAATGTTTCGTTTATCGGATATTTCACAACTGGAGCGGGCGGAGTGGATGTTCTATGTTCTCCAAACTATTCTGGAGCTTGGATCAATCGGTCTACCAGGTCAACTGCGCTCGATAGCTATCCGAAATCGACCAGTCGTGTCCATTCAAGTCCATAGAGCCCACGCGTATGGTTTGCTGCTCATATATATCCAAAACAGATGCTCTAGGCTCTCCAAAGTGTTCTGGAGTTTGGATCAATTGGTCTAACGTGTTAACTGCGCTCGATGGCTATCTGTAATCGACCAGTACGTAGAGCCCACGCGTATGATTTGCACCTCAGATATACCTAAACCAGATGTTCTAGGCTCTACAATCTGTTCTGGAGTTTGGATTATTTGGTCCACCCAAGGATGTTATCGATCATTTAGTAATTTGCGTTCGATAGTTTAGTAGTTTGTCAATAATTCATTCCAGAAGCTGAATTTCAAAATGTGTTGTATGGTGGACTTCTAGTTCGAAGGTTTTTCCACAACTCTACCTAAGGGTTCGTTGTTAGAATTCAACTAATAACGGAGTAATAGCGCTAGTTGCAGTAACTTAGACTAAATGATTTGAATTTTGTAATCATTTAGTCTAAGTTACTGAAACTATAACTATAACTCCGTTACCAGTGGAAATCAAACAACGAACCATGAGGCAGAGTTGTTGAAAACCCTTCGCACTAGAGGTCCACCATACAAAACATTATGAAATTCAGCTTTTGGAATGAGTTATTGACAAACTACTAAATGATCGAATGCGAATTACTAAATGATCAATAACATCCCTGGGTCCACCATATCAACTGAGCTCGATAACTATTCGAAATCGATCAGTAATGTCCATACAAGTTAATAGAGCCCACGCGAATGATTTACAGCTCACTCCAGATCAAATTGAGGAGCCTAGAGCATCGAGTGTGCGTATATCTAAGTATACGCATTTGATACTTAGATATATGCACACTCGATGTTCTAGGCTCCTTAATCTATTCTGGAAGAGCTGCAAATCATACGCGTGGGCTCTACGGACTTGTTTGGACATAACAGATCGATTTCCAATAGTTATCGAGCGCAGTTGACATGGTGGACCAAATAATCCAAACTCCAGAACAGATTGTAGAGCCTAAAACATCCGGTTTGGGTATATCTGAGGTGCAAAACATACGCGTGGGCTCTACGGACTTGTACAGGCATGGCTGGTCGATTTCGGATTGCTATTGAGCGCAGCTGACCTGGTAGACCAATTGATCCAAACTCCAGAACAGTTTGGAAAGCCTAGAAAGCCTGGTTTGGATATATCTGAGCTGCAAATCATACGCGTGGGCTCTACGGACTTGTTTGGACATGACTGGTCGATTTCGAATAGCTATCGAGCACAGTTGACATGGTAGACCAATTGATTCAAACTCCAGAACACATTGGAGAGCCTAGAACATCTGATTTTGGTATATCTGAGCCTCAGATAGCTGATTTACAACAACAATTGGAGATATGCAGAGGAAGATATAGTCTTCTACCTTCGCCTTGTACAAGGCAGATGTCACCATTTAAAAAAGGTTTTAGCTCTATACCGGGCAAACGTATACATTTAAGGAAGGCATTACAATTTCCCTTTGTTTTATACCGGGCAGATGCGTTCATTCATAGAAGAGACTATATTTTTTCTTTTCTTTATACCGAGCAAACGTGTTCTTTTAAAGAAGGCGAATAGTATACAACCGACACAAAATACTTTTTTATAGCACACAAGAAAAGCGCCATTGACTCTCTTTGGATTAATCAGAGTATTTCCCTATAAAAGAATGAACACAAAACTAGCAAGCTCTGGATTGGATGCACTAATTTACATGTTTGGCTCTACGAAGCTTTCTTCATGAAGAAGGGAGCTTAATAACTACGGGTCTTATGCAAACAGAAGCCTCACGAAATGGCAATTTATAAGTGAACAAGTTTACCATGAAGCAATAAATCGCTTACGAATCCCCGCATTCAAATGTACGTACATCTACGTTTGTGCTTTGGCTCCGGCCCCACAAAGCAGTGGTGCAAGGCGCACACGTTGAACGCATCCTAAAACGATCAAACAACCGCCGTCGTCCTTACGAGGTCGTTATTCTGACCCATATTGTATGTGGCGTTCGCTTGGCAGAATAGTGCAGCATCTCCCGCTAATTGTGCCTCGGTATCCTCTGTACGGTGATTAGTGGTTACGAGTTTTGCTTTAACTTTGTGCTCCACAGCGAATGGTCGTACCATTTTAATGCTCCGTCCGCAATGTAGTAACAGTTTTGAAATCAATTATAGTCGGAGCTTCTGACTGCAATTAAACGAGTATTAGCCGAACTTAAAACAACGATGGTTAGCAAATGTAGACTGTGTTCGACTGTGAATGAGCAATTTATGGGAAGCAATCCACTGCTTGTCGTTGAAGTTCTGCAACCAGCAACAGATTGAAAGCGGCGAACTAATACTGAAGCTTTAAATAACTTTATTCATTGGAACTTTGTTCGCCAGTCAACGTAGCCTCAGGTGCCACCATTCACAATGACTTTTTATCATTATCAGCGGGCAGTCAATCTTCGACGAGAAGCTCACCAAACTCTCCTAAGCACGATGATTTTCGAACTGTTGTGAACAGCTCGAAAAACTTTTTTTTTTGTTCAGAGAGAAATCCAATGTCTTAATTTACAGCTTCTCTAGTACTTAGCTACTTTTTGATCACACTTTTTTCATAAATCCATCTATTCGAAGGTCCCTCTTATGATTGTATTCAAATTTTGATAGCATTTTAAACCTACAGTTGCCAAAAGTGATTTAGAGAATTAATGACAAATGTAGGGGAAAAGGATCGAAACGCACCCGAGAGGCAAAATAGTCCAATCCAGTGAATGTTTCAATTATTCTCGAACTTTAGTCACTATTGAAGGCAACTTAACCACATATTTTTCATTCGAATAATGAGTTTATTTCGGCATATGTTTGAGATCATAACATGAATTAGTAATCAAACAGTTCACTGTGAATATGCATGATGAGAATATACATATTTATGTTTCTATACCTTCGGAGACTTGCTAAATTCTGAATCACTTATCTAGTTTCGCCTCCGTTGTGTACAACAAGCATGCTTTCTTGCTGGTGTTGTACCTTTTTCAACGTTGCAAGTTCTAGAGGGTTAACCATATGCAGTTATAAAAGACCAAAACACAAATCCTGTCACACATAAGAACTCTTAGAAAACACATAAAGCAATTTGTCGGTTCATATAGAAAAACAAAAATTCGTAAGGCTTTTTTTAATCTAAAATATTATAAACAAGAGTTTGAGCCATTTTCGAATAAATTTGGCTTCATATTTCAACTTTGAATAAAACTTTGGATTTGGACCAAATGCGTTCCGAAACTATGAAGCTTCTTTTATTTTTTATTTTTTGTCAGTTTCAGTATAGACTTGCTGAGTGCTTTGGCGCTAAATTTCAATTTACCCACCCAACGCATTCGCCAACGAACTGCCAAAATTCGATCCATCTCGGGCATGTATCCAACGCCCAAAAGGCTGTTCAAACGTTCACAAAAAGCAAATCATAAATCTGTCCATCCGCATCCTTTCTGTCAATCATCAGCTTTCAAAGTGGAAAACCACCATGCTGATGTTTGATCCATGCGGCATGAATTGTGCCATCAGCATCATCATGATCAACAACATCAGCGATGCATCTCTCGCCAACGATTTTGCAACCGGGAGGTATCAAACTTTTTCCGAACGAAGCAACACTACTCGCTGTGCATGTTACAAGCCGATAGCAATGTGAACGCACTGTAATAATGTGTAAAATACCACAAAAAAACAAAAAGCGCATATTTTAGGTGATCTCTGATATAAGAAAACGTGAACCGGCTTGTCGATCTGACAGTATGGGAGGCAAGTGATGAGATGAGATTGCCTTATTTAGCTTTAAGACCTTTACTTCCAACCTTTTTCTGCTTTTGGTGCGTGGAATTGAGTGTAGAAAAACGGATGACGCATTACTATCCAGCAAATCTGATCCACTTTTTTAGCAGTATGTCCAGGAAACTGAAGGAGGTTTTTAAATGACTACTACCAGCGATCGTATACTCACGAGCAGAAGATGCTCACTCACATGCATATTTTCGCCGAGAAATTATTTTGCGGGAAAGAAAAAAAGGTCTGGTGAGAGATTACTATTTTTCCCTCAGTGCCGCGAAAATCTACAAGAAGACTTTCAAAAAATGTTATCGAATATCCTAGTATTTATGTTCGTTAAGCGCAACGCTTGCGGATTATACTGATGCTTAAAGGCAGGCATTGAATATCGGGAACGTATAAGTTAGCAGTTCTTCAATGAATTTCTGTTTAAAAAAGTGTATTAGCAAGATGGACAATGCCCATCGTGCGGTAAAATCTCACTAAGAATTCCTCTCGATTTGCTGCGATCAAAACGATTATGGATAAGTCCCAGTGCTTCCATATAAAGTTTGTTTTTGAAGCGAACATATAGCTTTCCGTACATTTAGTGTTTACTTCGATTGCTAAAACCGGTAGGCACTTTAGAGTTTTTAAACAAGTGTAACTTTGTGTCCACATTAAGCTTGATGAAGTCTTCATTACTTTTGTTTCTCTGTACCGTGTACCACGAAGCTCTGGCCAACCAAAAGATGCTCCCTGACAAACAAAAATCAAGCGTGACGCCACGCAAAACCGTTTTCAACGTCAAACGCCCGGATGAACATACTTGAGAATTGTGGCTCCGCAAATTGTCACACACGACTGAGCCTACCAAATCAATGAACTGGTTAAAAAAAAGTCATCATCACTAACGTAATCTTAGAATGGTGTGCAAACTAGCGACTGAGAAACGGTTACGATCTCATAAAAAATCTAATTTTTTTGAATCATCATAGAATGGGCCCAAACATGCGGATTACACTGTAAGGCAACAAATAGATATTTTATTTTATTATATTGAAACTATTTTCATAGTTTAAAAAATATTTTGAGAATTTTTTTATGCCTCGATTATATGGAAAATTCGATGTATGGACTTTTTTGCATCGAAAAAGTCCATATAATCGAGGTAAGCCTGTAATCATGCTCATCGAAATCTCGATTCCTGACGATTAGATTTAGAACGTTTTTCGCCTTAAAATGGTTTGTATGCACGTTGACTGAAAATGCACGATGCAGTTGTGATTAACTATGTAATGATTTATAATTGGTGGCATTATATTTATTTCCGTTCAGTTCCGTCTGAAACGTGTCTTTCCAGCCAACATACCTACGAATGACATTTATTTTACTTACTTTGAGCTGGGAGCAAAATATGTATTCAATATAATAAATACATATCTATAAATCAAGACGTTAATAATGTTATATGAAGTTAGCGCCGGTGATTCATCTATAACATACTAGCTGACCCGGCGAATTTTATCTCGCCAAAAATTGATCACTGATCACTGCTACACAATTTATTCAGAAAACAAATTGGTTCTTTATTTTCTTTATGTTCTGTATCTTTATGCCACGTGGTGACGGTACGCCCGCGGGAAGCTCATCAAACGGTTGTGTACTCACGTGGTCTTTGACGTTGAACGGGATTTGGCGCGATGTTGACGGCGCAGCCCTACCGACTCCAAACGGATGCTGGCCGGTCGATTTGCCTGTCGAAAATGATTAGCGGTGGTGGTCCTAGTTTCCTGTCCAAGAGATAGAGCCGTCGAACGGCTGTTCGACAAAAAAAGAATGCTACGAGAGCACGCCGACTACTTATGCACGACTATATTACCTATCTAGCCTCACTTATCACTAAAATTAGCGTACTTATCTTTACGGGGTAAACTGACTGGGGCTTCTGTAATTATCAAATCTCATCAACTCTGAAATGCTTCCTTTTGCTAAATGGTCTCACTCAAAGAGGTTTCACGGGTCGCGGGAGAACTTCCGAATCGTTTCGACTGTCTAGGCAAAGCGGGAAAAAATCTTTGGAACTCTTGGATAAAATCGCCCGGGAAATCGTCTAGCTTCTAGCTAATAGTTTCGAGCCAGATTTCATTTTCTTGTTCTCGCTTCTGGCATCTCGCTCCCACCAGTAGTCGCAGAGCTGACTTCTTTGTCCTGTAACTTACGTTGGTTACGCCCGCTCAGTCACAAGGACTCCCAGCCCACTCAGGGTCGGCTCTTTCCACCGAGGTTAAAACAAAAGAGGAAAATACGGTAATAATACGGAGTAATGACGGCTTTTATTAATAATGGTCCCTAGCGTCCCTAATGCCCTAACTACGGCCTACCATTGACAAAATACTCACGGTTAGTGTATGGTGTAAGTGTGGGGCCCTGATGTCGCCGACGCCTGGTATGCTTCTGTGGATTCGTTCGTCAACAGTCGTGGCACCGGAGACGCAGTCGTTCATGCGAGATGCCTTATCCAGAGGACGTCGCCAAAATACCGTCTCGATGACTTTGCTGATGCCTGCGGTCCGCCACCTCGTGTACCGTCGCTACGATGCTGGGGGGGGGGGTCGGCCGCCGGGCCGGAATGGTGTTTGAGGGTTATTACCGTCGCGTTCGCGTCCGAAAATGGATGCTCCGAGTATGCTTTCAAGTTTTGGTAGGGCGTCGGCCGCCTGGCCGGAATTGTCCTTGAAGGATGTCGCTGCGCGTTCGAGTCCGGAACTCACACCTTCCACAGAACCTTTGTTCTTCACCGGTTATACCGGGACACTCACTAGCTATGGTGGTGATTTGAGGTTCACCTATGCTCACTATCTGTAGACGCTTGACACTATTTTTAGTGAACTTTAAAAACCGGTTTCTGTTAACTTTTGTGAACGTGTTGCTCTTAACGTGGTTGTCCAGAATCTGCCACGTAGGAGAGAGCTAGACCATCTCGGAACCGGGGAAAAGGCTTTTTTTGTCGGGACCAGTGGAAAACGGTTTCGCCCACATACAACGGCTACCAAGCTCCGACAGCGAAAAGGGTGTTTTTGTAGAAGTGTAGTGTTGTATGACTGTGGATACAAATTCTGTTTTGTGTTTTGTGCTTTATTTTTAATTTGACCGTTGTGCCGTCCTTCTATCTAGCTTTAAATAATTTTGCATGATTTTTATTTAATTGCATGATTTAGTTTATAAATAATATTTATTGATATCACTTTCAGTCTAGTAATATATGGTTTCAAATTGACCCTACTAGCTAGCTAAATTCTCAACGTATTTTTTCCTACTAATTATTATTTGTGGTTGGAGTTTCTTGAGAAGAGAGTTAACATCGCTAAACGATTGGTTACACTACCGCACCGCTCGGGTAAAAATTATTAATGTAATTAATAATTTTAGGAAGACTACACACAACTCTCGCCATACCGCACCTGTACCAATATTGGACCACAGTGAGCATCAATGTATATCATATTGACAAAAACGTAGTTTCTCATAGTGACTACTTGAACTAAAAAACGAAAAAAAAACAACAATGTAATTGTGCTCAATGATCAAATAGTGAACCAAAAAAATAACCAAACACAGACTGGTTTAATACCAGAATAAATATGTTATTTTAGTTAATCTAATTTCCCAAGCTATAAGGTCCAGAAATAACTAACTCATAGATTCTATTGCATATTGAGAGTAAAAATAAAATATCGGAATCTAATTTGGGGTCGCTTAGACGCTACATTCGATTTACCGCGGCGACAATGATGATTGATATCAATTTAATTTGAATAATGGGCCCGTGATCATTCATGAGTAATCACCTCATTGTCATTGTTTGTAGTTTCTAATCGATTTGATAGATTCGCGTAGCTTAAGACATCGACTTGCCCAGATCAAATTTGAAGTGATTTGAATTGAAGATTTGCGTTGAAGTGATCGCCAGCTGAAGACTGACGAAACGTTCGTTTGAACACCCTCTGGCCGATATCAAAAGTCGGCGAGTATCGTTTGTGTCTAAGGTCATATCTCTCCTTCGTTCTCTCGTGACCTCTCTGAAGGTTACTCACCACATTATCAAAGATCGATTTACTTACAATCTCCATTCTCTTCATTCTCTCCTCATCGGATAACTCTGTCTGATCTGAGTGCCTATGCTCAGATCCCTTCGTGACAATTTCATGTCCGAAGATGACCTTAAACGGTGTGAATTTGGTTGTCGCATGTACATTGTTATTTAGGACGAACTCCACTTCGGAGATTTTCGTATCCCATACTTTTTGATTAACTCGAACATAGCTCCGTATCAAAGCATTTATGGTACGGTTCAGTCGTTCGGTAGGGTTTGCCTGACTACGGTGTCTAGCGCTAGCCCAATGGCGAATTCCATATTTGGCCATCATCGCTTGGAACTCCTTAGAGTGGAATGCTGTTGCGTTGTCGGCGATTATATACTGTGGCACAGATAACCGTCGAAACCACAACTGTTCCAGAATCTCGCAGACACTACCGGAAGAAATCTTACGCACCGGAACAAGGAGACAATATTTCGAAAACACATCCATAAGGACAAGTAAATGTGCGTTGCCTCGAGTGCTCCGTGGAAGAGACTGAATGTAGTCTAACGTGAGAATTTGAAACGGCCGGGTTGTGACACGCTGGTTGCCCATTTCTGGAACAACGGACGTTGTCGAATGTTTAATTCGCTTGCATGTGTCGCAGTTTGCAACGTAGCGTTTGATCTCGGCCGACATGCGCGGCCAGTAATAGCGCTTTTTGATTTTGTCAACCGTTTTTTCAAAACCTACATGAAAGGAACCGTCGTGTTCTTTCGCTAATATTGTTGGGCGTATCGATTCTGGAACGCATAGCTTCCAGTCGAAGGTATAGTCCAGTACATCGGACTGTGAACTAACGAATTTGTAAAGTTCATTGCCCTCTATCTTGAAGTCGATGAATTTTTCGGGGTCTTGCTCTACCGATTTGAATAATCGCGAGTACCAATCGTCTCTCACATCTACTTCTGCTAGTTCAACCGACCTCGACAGCGCGTCGGGCACTACATTTTCGCGTCCCTTGCGATGCTTGAGTATAACATCATATTGTTGTAACTCAATACTCCATCGCGACAAACGGGATGATGTTCGCCATTTAGAGCGCATTATAAACGTGAGTGCTGACGAATCAGTCACTAGAGTGAATTGCTTTCCTTCGATGTAGCATCGAAATTTATCGATGCATCTTAGGGCCGCCAATCCCTCCTTTTCCGCGGCGTGGTAATTAAGTTCCGCGCCAGTAAGTTTTTCCGAGTGGAATGCGATTACTTTTTTCTGTCTGTCTTGAATTTGTGTCAACACGCCAGCGAAAGCATGATCGCTCGCATCATTCTGGACAGTAAATGGAAGGTTGGCCATAACGGGTGCACTGATTAGTTTTTCTTCAATTGCCCGGAACGCTTGGCCGGCCTCTTGGTTCCATTCTACTTTCTTTGGTTTACCCTTAAGTAAATTAGTTAAAGGTACCGTGAGTGCACTGAAATGGTGAATAAACCGACGGTAATAATTGGTCATACCGAGGAATCTGCGAAGCTCACGGACCGATTTTGGGCATCTCATACGCACCGATCGCATGCACGCGATCCGGATTGGGCCTCAAACCGTCTTCCGACAAGATATAACCTAAATAAGGCAATTCCGGTACGCAAAACTTTGATTTCGTGATGTTTATGCGCAAATTGGCTACCCTTAATCTTTTTGCTAGTTCCTTTAAATGAGCAATATGCTCTTTGAAGGTCTTGGACGCCACAACAATATCGTCCAAATAGACAAATATGTTGGGCTCCAGTTCTCCGAATCCCAATACTCGATCCATTAATTTGCTAAGTGTCGCCGGGCTGTTTGCGAGCCCGAACGGCAATCGCTTAAATTGATAAAGACCTCGTCCGGGAATTGAAAAGGCTGTATATTGGCGAGACGATGGGCACAGTGGAATTTGAAGGAACGCTTGACTTAAATCAATAGAATAGAATTCGTGTTTGGTGGGGAAGTGGGTACGCGTCACGCTTGGTGCGCTCATTCAACTTCCTCGCATCTAAACAGAGACGAACAGTTTCGGTACCTCGTTTTGCGACTGGTACCACTGGCTGTGACCAATCTGAGCGAGATCGTTTTACAATATCGTCTTTGATCATATTGTCAAGCGCTGTGTGGATTTTTCGCTGTACTTCAGGGCTCCATGGGTATGGGTTTTTACGAATCGGAGGTTGCTCACGAAATTCGTCCCTTATCTCGATTGTATGCGTGAGCAGATCGGTACAGCCAATATTTCCAGGCTCGGGGACTAGAAATAGAGTCTTAACTTCTTCTAGTTCGATTTGTTGCTCTAGAGTCAGAGAGATCTCATTTTCAGGTAACTCAACTGAGTCGTCGATTGTTTCAATAAACGAATCCATCAGTGAAGGAACAATGCCAAACTGGTCCCAGAAAGACATTCCCAAATAACATTTGCGCTTCAGAGAAGGTGCAACAACGAAGGTTACGATTTTCGTGATCCCATTGAACAAAACTGGTATTGAGACTTCTCCCAGAACATATACTGGATTACCTTCAGCAGTTATCAAAGTCAAATCCGATTGTGAATAGTTTAGATTCAGATTCGTTACTAGACGTTCTGATCCTTTGCCAAGAATATTTCTATTAGTTCCACTGTCTAGGAGAGCAATTAATTTTATGCCTAACAGTTCGATTCTCACAAATGGCCGGTTGTCACCATGTGGGTGGAGAAAGATGGTGTTAACCTCCTCGCACAAGGGATTGCAAGCCATGGAGTGATAACCAAGCTGTGTCAAAATAGAATTAATTGAATTGATTTCATCATTTTGAGGACTTGAAGGCTGAAAACGAAGACTACTCTGCCTCAATGAGCAGTCTTGTTTGCGTTTTTTGTAACACAATAGGGACACTCCTTTTGCAGGAAGCCGGGGAAACCACAGACTTCGCAGAATACCTGTTTTTCCTGGCTGCATTGTGTAGCATTATGGCCAAAATTATGGCAATTAAAACATGTCCCTTTCTTAATCGGCACATACGCTTTCAAAATCTTGTCCATAGGACTAATGATTTTGCTTGGTCCTGGCTTTTGATCGTCTAACTTTTTAGACTGATCTTGCTTTTGTTCGGGAGCTTTGGAATGCGAGTGATACTGACCAGATTTCGACGTATAGTTTTGTGGGTTCTTGTGATACTGTTGTCGATTGGAATTCGTATACTCTTTCCTATAGTTCTCCCCTCTATTCCACGTTCGATTGTTAGCCGAAAGTGCCTTTTCTTGGTCTTCTATTTCATTGACTTGCCTCTCTGCCGTCCGATATGCCCTAACAGGTTCCTTATCATTCCGGCTGTACCACTGCCAGTTGATCGAATCGAAGTTCTTTCCGAACTCTCTCATTTTCGGAATGTTGTTTATATTCCCCGCCAACATGGCACTCTTGTACTCTGATCGAAGATTACGGAAAAGTATTTGAAACTTTTTCGTGTCATCGAGAGCAACTGTCATGTTTCGGAAGATACGAGTCATTTCCAGGTAGTAATCCTGAAAACGCTCTCTCGTACCTTGCTTGCGTAGATGTGCTTGCCTCTCATGTTGATAATCAATATCAGGTGGTAGAAACTCTCGTTTCAGCTCACTCACGAGATTATCCCAGGTACGGAGCTCATTGCAAGCATTGACCTCCATGTATCATGATCGCGCTTTGCCAGTTAGTAAGTGGTACGCAGAGTTGTACAACTCTTGTGTCGAAAATCCCTCCGATCGGGCAGTGAATTCTACCTCGCGTAAAAATTCAATTAATCGTCGGCCGTAGTCTGCACCATCATAGTGAATTTTCCACTTATGGATGGGTAACCATTTACCAGTATTATCATGCATCGTTGCGATGCGAGAAGACGAGCTACATGTGTTGTTTGGTTGTCGAGTAAGTACCGGATTATCTGTTCTTGACAAAATAGGTTCCTTTAACATTGGAGCGAACTGCGATAAATTTTGATCCTTGACTAACCAGTCCATAAATCCTTTGTAAGAAAACTTGGGGTTGGCTACGTCAACTGGACCTGAGTTCTCCAGATCAACTATTTCATCTGGCTCTCCCACTTGCGTACTGTTCTTGGATAGCTGGTGTGCTTTAGTCAGTCCTGGAATACGAGCTTCTAGTGATTCCATTCTAGTGAGCAACTGATCCAGCATAAACTTGAGCTGATAATTCTCGGTTCTCAGAATTTGGACCTCATCAGTGGGGTCACCACCGCCAGCCGCTTCTGACAATTTATCTTCTTCGTTTCGATTTTCTAAGTTGAACAGACCTGCAAGTTGAATGTCATTTTCCCCACCATCTCCCTTTTCTCTCAATTGCTTCTCGGGATGCGATTGCTGATTGGGGGGTGAGGATTTTGGATTATCATTTTCGGGAAACGTATACCGTAGCTTTTGTACACTATCGTTTACCCTAGCTATCTCCGCCCTGCGTATTTCAGGGAACGAAGAGGCAATTGAATAAAAACTGTTCAACAACCTAACAGATTCTCCTGCTAACTCTGAAATTGAATTTGTTTCGGACTCTTCAACCGTATGAGCTTTCACTCGTAGTAACCGAAAGAGATAATGGAGCAGTCTAGATTTGTATTTCTGATCTGGTGCTTTTTTGTACGTCCTACTGTCTAACACTTGTTTGATTTCCTGAACATTTTTGTCGCAGACTCTTCAACTTTAGTTTTCCATGGGCGCTCATAAACGATTTCCGAATTTTTTTCTATTCCTTCTTTTTTTAGCTCGGTCCTACACTTTCGTTCGAGAACGGAACGCGGTTCACCATGATCATCGATTTTACGGATTTGCAACTCGTGCGCGAGCTCCTCATCAAGAAGATGAGCAACGTTCATCCCAAAATATTGGGAAATAAAATGATCCATCGTGCAGTGTAATTCGCGGAACAATAAGTGATAAATAAATTCTGTTCTAATCACGAAGTGCAATTCCCATCAAATTTGATAACCTAGAAAGAAACACTCGCGTCGTTTGCGATTTTTGTTGCAATTTGCTCTATGATTACGGTAAAAATGTGAATAATTGGTTTATATTGCCTAGAATTGGTCCACCTTGTAACCACGCGTTCACAAGTACATTTACCAGAAGTAAATTATTGAAAAAATCCTAATCGCGATCAAAGTTTTGTACAAATTGGTTTACGCTGACTGTTCACTATCGGTCTATTGGAATCAATTACCAGTATCACCGGCGTAAACGATTATCGCTATCGTTTTCCTCCCTCGCTAACCTCAAAAATAGGAACTATTTACTATTGGTCGCCAGAATGTAACTTACGTTGGTTACGCCCGCTCAGTCACAAGGACTCCCAGCCCACACAGGGTCGGCTCTTTCCACCGAGGTTAAAACAAAAGAGGAAAATACGGTAATAATACGGAGTAATGACGGCTTTTATTAATAATGGTCCCTAGGGTCCCTAATGCCCTAATGTAAAACTACGGCCTACCATTGACAAAATACTCACGGTTAGTGTATGGTGTAAGTGTGGGGCCCTGATGTCGCCGACGCCTGGTATGCTTCTGTGGATTCGTTCGTCGACAGTCGTGGCACCTGAGACGCAGTCGTTCATGCGAGATGCCTTATCCAGAGGACGTCGCCAAAATACCGTCTCGATGACTTTGCTGATGCCTGCGGTCCGTCACCTCGTGTACCGTCGCTACGATGCTGGGGGGGTGTTGGGCCGCCGGGCCGGAATGGTGTTTGAGGGTTATTACCGTCGCGTTCGCGTCCGAAAATGGATGCTCCGAGTATGCTTTCACGTTTTGGTAGGGCGTCGGCCGCCTGGCCGGAATTGTCCTTGAAGGATGTCGCTGCGCGTTCGAGTCCGGAACTCACACCTTCCACAGAACCTTTGTTCTTCACCGGTTATACCGGGACACTCACTAGCTATGGTGGTGATTTGAGGTTCACCTATGCTCACTATCTGTAGACGCTTGACACTATTTTTAGTGAACTTTAAAAACCGGTTTCTGTTAGGTTTTGCGAACGTGTTGCTCTTAACGTGGTTGTCCAGAATCTGCCACGTAGGAGAGAGCTAGACCATCTCGGAACCGGGGAAAAGGCTTTTTTTTTGTCGGGACCAGTGGAAAACGGTTTCGCCCACATACAACGGCTACCAAGCTCCGACAGCGAAAAGGGTGTTTTTGTAGAAGTGTAGTGTTGTATGACTGTGGATACAAATTCTGTTTTGTGTTTTGTGCTTTATTTTTAATTTGACCGTTGTGCCGTCCTTCTATCTAGCTTTAAATAATTTTGCATGATTTTTATTTAATTGCATGATTTAGTTTATAAATAATATTTATTGATATCACTTTCAGTCTAGTAATATATGGTTTCAGATTGACCCTACTAGCTAGCTAAATTCTCAACGTATTTTACCGGATTTTCCTACTAATTATTATTTGTGGTTGGAGTTTCTTGAGAAGAGAGTTAACATCGCTAAACGATTGGTTACAGTCCTAATCCCCAATCCCCCAAGGTCTTCCTACGAACTTGATCTTCGGCTCATCCCCGATCGCGGGCAATCAATCAACTCTCGCGAGAGGGTTAACTGCTATTATGTTCAGGTATTGTCAAATGATAGCCTATGCGTAGGTGAATCGTTCCGCGTAGAATTTTTCACGCGTAGTTTTAAGACGGTTTATGCTACTATTAGGTCATTCCATGTGTATTGATGCAAAGTTATATGTACAAGATATTTATCTAAAAAGTATTATATACAAATTAACTCCATGTGATGGGATACCGTTACAATATCTTGGGAATTACTTCTAAATAATTTTTAACACGCCGAATACCGAGATCAGATTTGGGAAAAACTTAAAGTTCAAAATGCTATATCTCAGCGGCTCCACCCCACTACCTCGAATGCCAGTACCCTGAATGCCATTACCCCGAAGGCCACTACCCCGAAGGCCACTACCCCGAATGGGACAGTACCCTGAAAACCATCACTCCGAATGGGACACTGCCCACTGGAACACTCACCCCGAATGGCAATTACCCCGAAAACATTTAGAATCTGTAGTATTCTATTACTATAACAGATATCGATGAATCGCAACAGTTTTTTTATCCAACAAGTTAAACCAACAGTTTTGATTTTTCTTCTAATTAGCTTTAACTGTCATTCCTGTCATTATGACCTGGAAAAGTACTATTCTACGAAATGGAGTAAGAGATCATTTTTTTCCAACAGAACGCGTTTTCCCGGCATGGGGCGAACACAGGAGATGATGCTTTCTTTAAATGAACGAGTTTTCCGGTATAAGGCATTCATGGTAAATATAACCTTTTTTAAATGAACGGTACAAGGCAGACAGAGGAGGGAAGTGTGTATGAGAGTGAGAAAGAAAGGGAGATCTTGTTTGTCTTCGGCAAGTTGCGTTGTCTTAAAGAAGGCATCATCTCGGTTCGCATTATATCGGGCAAACGCGTCCATTTAAAGAAGGCATTATCTTCTCTATCTTCCTTATATCAGGCCTACACGTCCATTTAAAGAAGGCATCCTCTCCTCTGTCTGCCTTATACCGGGCAAACACGTCCATTTAAAGAAGGCACCATCTCTGGCATGATGCCTTCTTTAAATGGACGTGTTTGCCCGGTATAAGACACACAGAGGAAATAATGCCTTGTTTAAATGAACGCGTTTGCCTGGTATAAGGCAGATAGAGGAGATGATGCCTTCTTTAAATGGACGCGTTTACTTGATATGGCGAACCGAGATGATGCCTTTCTCACTTTCATACACACACCCCCTTACTCACTCACCTCCTCTGTCTCACTTATTATTACTCACTCACCCACTTTCATTCATTCACCCACTCTTACTCACTTTAGCACTCTTACTCACTCATCCACTTTTACTCACTCACTTACTTTCAGTCATTCGCTCTCCCTTTCTCGCTCACGCTTACTCACTCACTCTTACTCATTTACTATTACTCTCTCGCCCACATTTACTTGCTCACTCACTCTTACTCACTCACTTAATCACTCACTCTGACTTACCCATTCACCCACTAGTCAATTTTGAGATTCAGACCACGCTTCATCAAGAATCCGTTGCTTTTACTACAGCGACCAAAGAACAACTTCTACCTTGTTGCCCTAGTAGCCATACTGACGTGGACCGCAATTGCCTCCAACTCTCTGCATTGTGCATGAAAACGTGCTGCATAATCTCCCCCTGCCCTTCAGGACTCTTGAAGAGTGCCATACGGAATCTTACGGAGTAAGAATACTTAGTTCTATACTGCATTGAAACAGTTTCAGTTCCATTCATTGTACATTCATATGAATTATGAATAAACTTTTATTGAGTAACATTTTTTTATTGAAATGAAGTATAAACTTGAAATAATGGCTGATTCGGGGTACTGGCTCATTCGGGGTAGTGTCCCATTAGGGGTAATGGCATTCAGGGTAGTGACTCATTCGGGGTTGTGACGTTCGGGGTAGTGGCCTTCGGGGTAATGGCATTATGGGTAATGGAATTATGGGTAGTGTCGTACAGTCATCTCAGCAGCCCGTAGACAGATTTACAAAATTTATTTAAAGATTTCTCACCCATCTCATATAGTTTCATCCAACTGGGTTTTTGCATTCCTAGAGGTATTCAATTTTTCCCCTAGAGTGCCATGAGTCAGGACGCTGCCAATCGAAAAACAGTAAAATTTCGTTTACTTAATAAATTTTAGCATAGTTCACTACCATAAGGAAATGTCACATAAACTTTTTGAACATCCCTATGTGCCTATGGGAGGGTCTATTGTATCGGAAAACAAAACATAACAGCGTTCAAAATGACCATATTTCAGTTGCTTCTCAATCGATCTTGAACCGGCTTTTTTCATGAATGTGTTCAAAACTATTCCAGAGGTGATAGATTACGGAATACAAACAATATTCCTACAGAAGTTCCAAGATCTCCAAATTATTCTGGAGTTCAGATCAATAAGTCTACCAAGTCAACTACGCAATGCATCACAACGACGTCAACCCATCAAGTCCACACATGTCCAGAGAGCCTTTCTGCACCTTTGTGTATGACTTGCAATTGAATAATACCCAAACCAGATTTTCTAGATTCTCCGAACAGTTCTGGAGTTCCCATTAATTAGTTTATCATGTCAATAACGTCAATCAATCATGACCATACCATGTCCATGGAGCCTTTTGGTATGACTTGCAATTCTATCATATCTCTACCAGGTGTTCTAAACTCTCCTTCCTGCTCCAGAGTAAAGATCGATTAGTCTACCTTGTCAAATGCGTTCTGTACCACACCGAAATCAATCAATTAAGTTCACACATGCCTATAGAGTCACAGAGTATGACTTGCAAACCAATAATGCCTAAACCAAGTGTTCTAGGTTCTCCAAACTGTTCTGGAGTTCAGAACAAAAAGTGTACCAAGTCAACTACGTTCGGTATCAGACATACGTCAACCCATCAAGCCCACACATGTCCATAGAGCCTTCGTGTATAACTAGCAATTCAATCATGCCTATACCAAGTGTTCAAAGTTCTCCAAATAGATCCGCCGGAGCTCAGAGCAATAAGTCTACTAGGTACCACAGGCTCTGTACCACACCGACGTCAAACCCAATTGATTTGGAAAGCCTCTATAGACATGTGTGGGCTTGATGGGATGACGTCGGTGTGATATAGTTGACTTGGTAATAAAGTCTACCTGAACTCCAGAATAGAGAACCTAGAACATCTGGTTCGCGCATTATTGAATGCAAGTCATACACGAATGCTCTATGGATATGTGTGGGCTTGATGGGTTGACGTATGTGTGATACAGAACGTAGTTGACTTGGTGGACTTTTCGTTCTTAACTCCGGAATAGTCTGGGGAAATCTAAATGCCTGGTAGAGGCATGATTGAATTGCAATTCAAACCCAAAGGCTCTATCGACATATGTGGACGTCAGTGTGATACTTAGTAGACTTATTGTTCTGAACTCCAGAACAGTTTGGAGAACCTAGGACATCTGGATTGGGCATTATTGAATTGCAAGTCATACACGAAGGCTCTATGGATATGTGTGGATTTGATGGGATGACGTCGGTGTGATACAGAGCGTAGTTCACTTGGTAATTGATCTGAACTCCAGAATAATTTGGATATCCTGGAAATTCTACAGGAATATTGTTCGTATTCCGTGATCTATCACCTCTGGAATAGTTTTGAACACATTCATGAAAAAAGCCGGTTCAAGATCGATTGAGAAATAACTGAAATATGGTCATTTTGAATGCTGTTATGTTTTATTTTCCGATACAATATATCCTCCCGAAGGCACCTAGGGATGTTCAAAAAGTTTATGTGACATTTCCTTATGGTATTGTAGTGAACTATGCTAAAACTAATTGGCTAAACGAAATTTTATTGTTTTTCGATTGGCAACGTCCTGACTCACTGCACTCCAGGGGAAAACTGAACACCCCTAGGAGCGCAAAAATCCAGTTGGATGAAACTATATGAGATGGGTAAGAGATCTATAAAAGAATTTTGTACGTCAACGGGCTGCTGAGATATAGCGATTTGAATTTTAAGTTTTCCCCAAATCTGAACTCGGTATTCGGCGTGTTAAGAATGTCTTAAGAAGTCCTTTAGGAAATATCTCCACGATTTTTCCAAAAACAAATCATCAATGATGTCAGAAATCCCTACAGGGACTCTTAAGAATATTATTTCAGGAATTTCTTCGGATATTATCGAAGATTTCGCGAGAACGAAGCTTTTTCTCCATCGGTGAGGGTCGCCTATCCGAATCAGTTGTTTTCCAACTTGTATACAAGTGCGATAGTTTTGTTTTCGTGGCTTGTTATGATTCGAAGAGGTTTTTGCCTCTCTTTTAATATTGTTCGTTATCAGATATTGAGAGCGATTTCTGAAAACCCTGATTACGCCGATTATGTCTCAAATCATGCTCAACCTGAAGACTTAGTCTGTTACAGACCCATCTGCGTGCTTCCTGCAATGTCGCAGGTACTAGAAAAAATCCTACTAGCTTAAATCTCAGAACATCTCGATAATCCACTGTATTGGTACTAATTGATGTCTCCCTAGTGACCTCACATAAACAGATGCAACTGTATGCCGATCATCTACAAGTATATAAAAACCTCAGGACCTGCAACAGATATTGACTTGCTTATTCAAGTTATCAACGGGGATATCGCCAATTGGGCTAGAAAGAAAGAAATCGCCAATTGGGCTAGAGTCAACAAGCTGATCCTGATCCAAACCAAATCTCAAGTAATAGTTTTCACTGAAACAGGGGCTATAACGCCTAAAACTGCTAAAACCGCCTTTCTTCCTGTGGAGAAGTAGTTCCCCTCTCTACTAAACTCACGAATCTTGGGTTGCTGCTCGACAACAACTTGACATGGAGAGAAGCTCGAATTATATTTCTTTCAATGAAAATTAATGTTTTGAAAAGAAGCCTATATATTCCAGTAATTTCTAGTCCTGCGTTATGTAAGAGGAGGCTTCCATAGGTTCGCTTTAGCGGCGGTGACGATGGGCAGAGGCAGAAGTTTGAAAAGCGTAACTCCGTGATGTCGAAGCGAGCGTCGAAGCAGGTTTCAAAATTTGTCCCGGAGCAACAAAAGTTCAAATTTATGAGAGAGGAAATTTTTGGCAATTGAAAACACGGAACTTGGTTTGGCAAGCCGAATTATAGTTGGATTGTACGCTCGGAATGAAGAACGTGCTGGGTTCGATTGGCGAATATATTGCGCGACTTCCTAATTGCTCTGTACATATAAGCAATGAAAATGTCTTGCACATATCATGCTCAAGCAGACCATCCTGTCTAGATTACATTTGGCGATTAGTTACTTTTAAAACACATGGATTAAGCGGAGACAAACCCGGATTGGCCCCTGGAGTGCAAGAGAATTTCAGCTGATGCGTGCCATAAATTGCCGCAGTCTTGACAGAATAATTTCGAGAATGCACACTCCATCGTAGGGTTAATAAATTTATCAACTATGAGTGGTGTGCCGGGCGCCTGTGTACCGGTTCCGACAGCCCGGGGTGGCTTTTTGCAGTACTCCCACTGAGTGCAAATGCTCGAGGTCGTATTTGGGTGCAATTTTGTTGGGATCGTTGAGTGTTTGCAACAGCGTCATCGCTGGTGGTCCAGTCTATATGCAGATTTGTATGGCCGTGTTGAAGCGCACTATAAACGGAAACGGATGCTGGGTGCTTGAAACCAGCTACATTTCTAACCAATGCCAAATTGTGAAAGCATTTGAAAATTTTCTATTTCAATTTTTCGTCATTCTGAGTGGAATTTGTTGTGAAAGTTCAAGCAGAAAATGTTTGATAAATTTTCTAATCTTATAATTACAGCCGGCAAAGTGATCAATTTTAGGAGCATATGAAGAAATCAATCCATGCTTCTGCATATAAAACCAATCCAAAGAAAACATGTATATTTTTACGTAAAGTACTCGAGTCAAATGCGATACATTGGAAACGGCACATTGATAAGCCTATGTGCTAAGATACAAGCAAGTGATGAATTTTAATGGAATAGAATAAAAAAATCTAGACCAACATTCGTGGGTAGGTTACAGCTAAATTTATTCCTTCTGATTCTTCGCCCACATATGTGGTTATATAATTATATATATGGACAAAGACTCAGAAGGTATACATTTTGGCTGTTACGACCTTTTCAAATGTAGGTTTAGAAATAACAAATTATAGCATATTCTGACATCTGCTTTACAATATTACAATTCAAAAACTGAATACGAAATTAATTAACTAACATACGTAAAACTTCCTCAATTATGTGAAACCAACATTTAAATCAGACATTTTCCATTTTCAGACAGACAACAGTTGTTGTATCCTAATCCATATAAATAGATTTTATAGCTGAATTCGGAGAAATGTTTCATTTATTATTATTATTTATTATTATTATTTATTATTATTATTTATTATTATTATTTATTATTATTATTTATTATTATTATTTATTATTATTATTTATTATTATTATTTATTATTATTATTATTATTATTTATTTTATTATTATTATTTATTCAGGGAAATGTAATTTTCGGGAAAAAGTCATTTTTGGAGAAATGTTATTGTCGAGGATTTGCTGTTTTTGGAGAATTATGGCAATTCGAGGAATGGAATGCGTTTTTATTCATGTTAACCTTCCGGGACTCGCATTGTTGTAAAAAGTACAGCACATTGAGTAAAATGAGATATCTTTTTAGTCACCGAACCACCATGTATTCCTCAAAAAATTAGTTCTCCATCACTTGAGAAGATAATAAAAGTGATTTGATAGAAGGCTCGGGTAAATATAGCTAAATAAAAGGCTCAGGTGCACAGGAAAATTTGACCAGTAATAAATTATTTATTTATTTATTTATTTGTTTTTTTTTTTGACTAATTTTGTTTGCTAATTATCTAATACATGCATTCATCTCTTAGACTAGGTGTTCCGTGTTTTCTTAACACTATCATCCTTATTTGCTATGTTATATGTTTAGTTATTATTAATACATTTCAATTGCCTCTGGCAGTTAGAATATTTCCTCTGGTTGAATTGAACCATGTAGGAATTACAATGTTTTCTACTTAAACTAAACTTAACCTAATTTATACTATGGGTACATGGAGCTAATCGTTGCAATAGAAGATTGCAACGATTTTTGTCTAAAATTGGAAATTATTTTGTTGGACATTTGTTGCAATGTCTCAATATTAGAAATTCTATGAAGTTCATTGGTACTATACCACGGAGGCAACTTCAGAATCATTTTCCGAATTTTATTTTGAATCCTCTGAAGTGCCTTCTTTCTGGTATTGCAGCAACTAGTCTATATTGGCACAGCATACAACATGGCAGGTCTAAAAATTTGTTTGTAAATCAAAAGTTTGTTCTTAAGACAAAGTTTTGATTTTCTGTTTAAAAGTTGATATAGACACTTAATATATTTGTTACTTTTGGCTTGAAGGCCTTCAATGTGATTTTTAAAAGTTAATTTTTGATCTAGCAGAAGTCCTAAATATTTAGCTTCGCTAGACCAATTAATTGGAACCCCATTCATAGTGACAATATGTCTGCTAGAAGGTTTCAAATAAGAAGCTCTCGGCTTATGTGGGAAAGTTATAAGCTGAGTTTTGGCAGCATTCGGGGAAATTTTCCATTTTTGCAAGTAAGTGGAGAAAATATCCAGACTTTTTTGCAATCTACTACAAATGACACGAAGGCTACGCCCTTTGGCTGAGAGACCTGTGTCATCTGCAAACAAAGATTTTTGACACCCTGGTGGTAAATCAGGTAAGTCAGAAGTAAAAATGTTATACAAAATGGGCCCCAGTATGCTGCCTTGGGGGACACCAGCTCTTACAGGTAATCTATCAGATTTAGAATTCTGATAGTTTACCTGCAGTGAGCGATCTGATAAATAATTTTGGATCCGTTTAATAATGTACAGAGGAAAATTAAAATTCATCAATTTTACAATCAAACCTTCATGCCAAACACTGTCAAATGCTTTCTCTATATCAAGAAGAGCAACTCCAGTCGAATATCCTTCAGATTTGTTGCGCCGAATTAAGTTCGTAACTCTTAATAACTGATGAGTGGTTGAATGCCCATGGCGAAAACCAAATTGCTCATCAGCAAAAATAGAATTGTCATTAATATGAACCATCATTCTATTTAAAATAATTTTTCAAACAGTTTGCTTATTGAAGAAAGCAAACTGATTGGGCG